>NC_084581.2:25373956-25406456 GCF_033978685.3 Nerophis lumbriciformis | reverse complement strand
CTTGTTTACATCGGTGCTTCTCACCAGTGGTTTGGCTAACGGCAAGCAGTGAGCCACATTGTGGAGTTTTTAAAACTAAAATTTTGTATCTTATTTTGAAGGAAAATACAATTAAGTGCAGTTTGAATTTGAGGTACTGTAAACATTGTGTAGCAACACATAAAACATGTTTAATGATTATGTCAGGAACAAAATGTTTTTTTTATTCACAAACAAAAAGAACATAAAGTGGTATACCGGTACTATTGTGCTTGTTACTCCAACAGCAGGGACACAATTTTGTAGTACTTGTTAAATCAGAGGAGTGGAATCTTTGCAGACACATACACAAAAAGTCTAATTAAAAATATTCACATATAAAAATGGCTTTTCTGATTAAATTAGTGCGTGCGTTGATTCTCCCAGTAGGGACCAATACAGTCACATTGACATTCTAAGTGCCTGCAAGTCCGCATTCGGGACAGGATTACAGGTGAACTGCAGCAGATAGTGAAAGTAAAGTGTGTCACTAAAGTCGCTGCTTCTTTTAAATGTTGAAACTTTATTAGTAGATTGCACAGTTCAGTACATATTCCGTACAATTGACCACTAAATGGTAACACCCAAATAAGTTTTTCAACTTGTTTAAGTCGGGGTCCACGTAAATCAATTCATGGTTGTGTTTAAACTTCTTTGGTAGTGTTGGTCATATGTCTTTATTTTGATCTTCTGGGCTGCACTTTCAGCTGTGTTCGACTTCGACTTCAAGAAGAAAATGACCCCTGTGGAGCCCATCAACATCCAGGGCCGGGAGGTGGCAGTAGTGGGGAAGTACAAGTACCTGTGAGTCCACTTGAAAAGCAGACAGGACTGGAAGGACAACAGCAAAGCTGTATACAAGAAGGGCATGAGCAGACTCTTTTTCCTGAGGAAGCTTAGGTCCTTTAATGTGTGCAGCAAGCTGTTGGAGATCTTTTTTCAGACTGTGGTGGCCAGTGCCCTGTACTTAGCAGTGTTTTTGGGGGGGGAGCAGCACCAGCATAAGGGACTTAAACCGGATTGACAAACTGATCCGGAAAGCCGGCCAAAAAATATTGGCACGCAGGTGGAGGCATTTGTGTCCGTGAGGGACAGGAGGACACTGGACAAACTGCTCGCCATCATGGACATCCTGCCCACCCACTCCACCAGACAATTGAGGGACAGCGGAGCTCATACTTTAACAGGCTCCTTCAGCTTCGTTCCTACAGTGTTTGATTTAAGAACTCCTTCATTCCGCACTCCATCCAGCTGTATAATCACTCGCCATACAGCAATTGATGATATCTGTCTATTACCTGACCGCTTCTAAATTAGCCACCTCTCTTTGTTTATAATGTATATTTTCTGCTGGATCTACTCTCTATTTTATGCTGCCCTTTTTTTTGCTGCAGCTGTTACATATACTGTAATATTGTACATGGTAATCGGGATTTGTTACATATTGTATATATTATATAAAAAATATAATATAATAATATAATATATCAGTATATATTAAATACTGTATAAATAATATGTCAATATTACTTATATGTTATATTTCATATTGCTACTATGGTACATTTTGTTTTCGCCCTGTTTTTGTGCCCTTGTGTGAATTATCCTTTCCATCCTTATCATTTCCATCATTTATAACGAAGCTACTGTGTGGAACAATTTCCCTTGTGGATCAATAAAGTTTGTCTAAGTTTCTAAGTCTAAGTGTAAGGGGACGAGGCACAACACAATTGAACATTAATTATGTCGTGAGGAGACTGACGAGATGGTCGCGCACACGGACACACGCAAACACACACACATTCACAGACACACACAGGATCACAGTCAATAAAGGTGGATTGTTCCGTGCAGGATTATAGTGAGCGTCGTTGTTCCCCTACTGTTTACTACTGCGGTAACTTTAACAGACATTTCCGCCATGTTTGACCACCGTGATCAAACTGAAATTAATCACGATGATATAATCGCCCGGCCCTATGTTCATATACTGTGTTTTACCGCGTGATGTATGCATTACAACGTTCCCTAATTGCTGTGAGCCCAAATTATACTTAAAGCGCCAGTTTATAGACAAAAGTGCACTTTCCATTCGTAATTTTTGATGAATTAATAAGACTATATTAAGACCCTAACCCAAACACGAACCCTCTTAACCCTATGCCGTTCCTGTTTAATTAAAAAGGACCAAATTAGGAAGGAGACCAGAAGAGCAAAATTTTACTTTGAAAAGTAGAAGCTCGCGGAAGGCCCCAGAGGATACGGCATGAGACAAAAGCCATGACACGGGAGGTCTCCAAGCTGCAGACATACACTCTTGGATTCCACACATTGGAAACAGGCACTGCACATCATATTGGCAGCTCCAGTTCTGTTGTTGAAGGGGAACTGCTGTGATGATCTGTCACATTCACGTCTTGTAATGTTTCCTTAGTTGGTGTTTATTTTCTGTCAGCGCTCTTATTTTAGTTCGATTTGCTGCTTGTCTCCCTGAGCGCTATTTCCCCTCACCTGTCCTTGATTGGCAGCCTGGCCACACCTGTTTTCTATCAGCTGGCTGCTATTTATGCCTGCCTCGCCCTCCAGTCAGGGCTTGATGATTGTTTCTTGTCTCCTGTTTCCTGGTTCCTGTTATCCTGTCTCCTATTATCCTATTAAAGTCATGTTTTCCTAAACTATGCCTGTCATCTCTGCATCTTGGGGTTCACCACCAACAGATTATAACAACTGCACTTAAAAAAATGTTGCCTATCATTTACAATCCCTATGTAAGACGAGAACACACATTTTTCTTATCTTTATGCATTCTAAATCCTAAAATACGGCACGTACAAAGTGCCATATTTTAATTTACTTCTTGGCAAACTCTTGGCATTCACACTTTTGAAATGAAAACCATTCCAGGGGACTACCTATCGAGATAATGCTTAGAGTGTGCAAAAAAGTAATCAGAGCAAAGGGTGGCTATTTTGAAGAAACTAGAATATAAAACATGTTTTCAGTTATTTCACCTTTTTTTGTTAAGTACATAACTCCACACGTGTTCATTTATAGTTTTGGTGCCTTCAGTGACAATCTACAATGTAAATAGTCATGAAAATAAAGAAAAGGCATTGAATGAGGAGAAGGTGTGTCCAAACTTTTGGCCTGTACTGTATGTGTTCTTGTATTATATAAGAATTGTGGATGATAGGTAAAATTCCCAAAAAAGAGGAGACGACCAGAGAGCCGGTGTCGTGTGAAATTCTGCATCACCAAAATATTCTTTATCCCCTTCCGCGGAGGCACACATGGGGGGATACAAAATATTTAAGGAATACAGAATTTCGCACGACATTGAATTGAAAAACTTAACGAGCCATATACAGCCCACATGCCGTATTTTGCCCAGATCTGCAAGTCAGTAAAGTTCGGGTGATATTTTTTTGTTTAAAAAAAAAAAAAAACTTTAAAAAAGTTGCAAAATCCTCTTAAGCACGGGTGTCAAACTTGTTTTCTTTGAGAGCCACATCGCAGTAATGGCTGCCTTCAAAGGGCCACTTTTTAAAAATTAATTAAAGCTATGCATGGGGGCAATAACCTGTGATTAATCATCAAAAAAAACAAAACATTTGACAACATTGATATAAATGTGTACCAGTAATCCCCTCATATTATTACATTATTGCCTATGCACTTGATTATTCGATTTTTTTCATGTACAAATTAATGGATACATCATTCATAAAAGTGACAAGCAAATATTCAACTGTTTATTTTTATCTTTACTAACCTACTTTTGTAATACACTACATAATAATGTAATATTTGGCACGATTACATAATACCATTTAAAAGATAAATTTTTTCCTGTCAAAATCGAAATACCGTATTTTCCGGACTATAAGGCGCACTTAAAATCCTTTTTTTCCTCAAAACTCGACAGTACTACCTCGAAGCAATTGTATTTGCTACATTGTGTAATGATAAGTGTGACCAGTAGATGGCAGTCAAACATCAGAGATAAGTGTAGACTGCAATATGATGGCAATATGACTCAAGTAAACAACACTAACATTTTATATGTTCTATTGATAATATAGAACTTTACACACGGCGCTCAAAAAGCTATCAAAATGTTTTAGTATGACTTTGGTAAGCTATGAAGCCGCACCGCTTGATTTATTGTCGGCGCATTAAACATACGCATATTATTATGGTGTGAATATAAGTTAAGGCATATTATCTGGCGTTTTGTTTCGCAATTTTATGCAAAATCAAATTTTCTGACCTTCTGTTACCTGCTGATCTGTATTTGGGATCTGCATAAATCCTGAAAAATTGCGCGCGCGCGCCTTTGTAGTCCGCTTTAGTCGATAAGCTTCTTCTTTTTCTCTATCTTCTTGTTATGGGACATTCATCCTCCGCTGTTGCCATAGTTCTTACTTACTATATATCCGTCTTTCTTACTTGTTGTGGATTCATTGCATGGACTGAGAAGAGAAACTGCGATATCTTGATATATCAACTCAATAACAGAAAGTTGTCTTTAGTTTTGATGCAGACGTGCGGCAACATCCTGACACTTCCAACATGTGGGTTTAATGAGTTGCTTCTATGGGTGATTTGTATCGAACAGTTTCCAGTTTTGGTACGGGGGCTTCGGTACGGTCCGGAGGTGTACCGAACGAGTTTCCACATGGACATATTAAGTAGCGTAGCGCACGTTGTGTAAACAATGCACACTGAGGCACAACACACGGCATGCTAACAACGACAGGGCTACTACAACATGTAAAAGTCAGAGCTGGAAGACCCTCCTACCTTGTTAAGATCTCCCGTTTGGGAACACTTCAGCTGCGCCGTGCGATACAACAATGGAGGACGGAGGTTTGCCGACACAAATAAAACATCAAATAAAATATTGTCCGATACCGATAAAATAATTAAGGCCAATATCAGTACTCGTCAAAATGTCAAATATTGGTGCTGATGATCGGTCGATTCCTACTTTGTATCGTTCTTTCTCGAGCATTGAATAATAATTGGCATGATTTTTGTTTAAAAGATGCCTTTTTTCCTGTCAAAATCTAAATAATTATAGTAAAAAAAAAAAAGTTTTATTAACACACTTTTTTCCCAGGCTTTGGCGGGGGCCACATACAACGATGTGGCGGGCCAGATCTGGCCCCCGGCCTTGAGTTTGACACCTATCGTCTAAGAGGAGCATCAACATTTGCATTTCAAAATATGGGAAATCTCCTGAAATATGGTAAAAAGATGAGATTTTCCTACATCACAACAACTTGCAAGCTAATCGACTTTATGAACGCAACTCAGCTAAGCAGAAAGGAGCGCCGGTTGTTACTAAGCTAAATACTGGTATCATATGTGTATATATTCTGTTACTAAGCTAAATACTGGTATCATATGTGTATATATTCTATCTGCAGATGTATGTTTGTTGTTAAAAATAAAACATCAAATAAAATATTGTCCAATACCGATAAAATAATTAAGGCCAATATCAATACTCGTCAAAATGTGAAATATCAATGCTGATGATCGGTCGATTCCTACTTTGTATCGTTCTTTCTCGAGCATTGGATAATATTTGGCATGATTTTTGTTTAAAAGATGCCTTTTTTCCTGTCAAAATCGAAATAATTATAGTAAAAAAAAAATGTTTTACTAACACACTTTTTTCCCAGGCTTTGGCGGGGGCCACATACAATGATGCGGCCTTGAGTTTGACACCTATCGTCTAAGAGGAGCATCAACATTTGCATTTCTAAATATGGGAAATCTCTTGAAAATTGGTAAAAAGATGAGATTTTCCTACATCACAACAACTTGCAAGCTAATCGACTTTATGAACGCAACTCAGCTAAGCAGAAAGGAGCGCCGGTTGTTACTAAGCTAAATACTGGTATCATATGTGTATATATTCTGTTACTAAGCTAAATACTGGTATCATATGTGTATATATTCTATCTGCAGATGTATGTTTGTTGTTAAAAATAAAACATCAAATAAAATATTGTCCGATACCGATAAAATAATTAAGGCCAATATCAATACTCGTCAAAATGTCTAACTATCGGCGCTGATGATCGGTTGATTCCTACTTTGTATCGTTCTTTCTCGAGCATTGGATAATATTTGGCATGATTTTTGTTTAAGAGATGCATTTTTTCCTTGTCAAAATCGAAATAATTATATGTATTTAGTAAAAAAATGTAATATTTTATTAGCACACACTTTTCCCAGGCTTTGGCGGGGGCCACATACAACGATGTGGTGGGCCAGATCTGGCCCCCGGCCTTGAGTTTGACACCTATCGTCTAAAAGGAGCATCAACATTTGCATTTCAAAATATGGGAAATCTCCTGAAAATTGGTAAAAAGATGAGATTTGTCTACATCACAACAAATCTCCTGAAAATTGGTAAAAAGATGAGATTTTCCTACATCACAACAACTTGCAAGCTAATCGACTTTATGAACGCAACTCATCTTAGCAGAAAGGAGAGCCGGTTGTTACTAAGCTAAATACTGGTATCATATGTGTATATATTATGTTACTAAGCTAAATACTGGTATCATATGTGTGTATATTCTATCTGCAGATGTACCGGTATGTTTGTTGTTAAAAATAAAACATCAAATAAAATATTGTCCGATACCGATAAAATAATTAAGGCCAATATCAATACTTGTCAAAATGTCAAATATCGGTGCTAATGATCGGTCGATTCCTACTTTGTATCTTTCTTTCTCGAGCCATGGATAATATTTGGCATGATTTTTGTTTAAAAGATGCCTTTTTTCCTTGTCAAAATCGAAATAATTATATGCATTTAGTAAAAAAAAATTATATTTTATTAACACACACTTTTCCCAGGCTTTGGCGGGGGCCACATACAACGATGTGGCGGGCCAGAACTGGCCCCCGGCCTTGAGTTTGACACCAATCGTCTAAGAGGAGCATCAACATTTGCATTTCAAAATATGGGAAATCTCCTGAAAATTGGTAAAAAGATGAGATATTCCTACAACAACTTGCAAGCTAATCGACTTTATGAACGCAACTCAGCTAAGCAGAAAGGAGTGCCGGTTGTTACTAAGCTAAATACTGATATCATATGTGTATGTATTATGTTAGTACGGTAAGCTAAATACTGGTATTATATGTGTATATATTCTATCTGCAGATGTATGTCTGTTGTTAAAAAAAAAACATCAAATAAAATATTGTCCGATACCGATAAAATAATTAAGGCCAATATCAATACTCGTCAAAATGTCTAAATATCGACGCTGATGATCGGTCGATTCCTACTTTGTATCGTTCTTTCTCGAGCATTGGATAATATTTGGTATGATTTTTGTTTAAAAGCTGCATTTTTTCCTTCTCAAAATCGAAATAATTATATGCATTTAGTAAAAAAAATTATATTTAATTAAAACACACTTTTCCCAGGCTTTGGCGGGGGCCACATACAACGATGTGGCGGGCCAGATCTTGCCCCCGGCTTTGAGTTTGACACCTATCGTCTAAGAGGAGCATCAACATTTGCATTTCAAAATATGGGAAATCTCCTGAAAATTGGAAAAAAGATTAGATTTTCCGACATCACAACTTGCAAGCTAATCGACTTTATGAACGCAACTCAGCTAAGCAGAAAGGAGCGCCGGTTGTTACTAAGCTAAATACTGGTATCATATGTGTATATATTATGTTACTAAGCTAAATACTGGTATCATATGTGTATATATTCTATCTGCAGATGTATGTTTGTTGTTAAAAATAAAACATCAAATAAAATATTGTCCGATACCGATAAAATAATTAAGGCCAATATCAATACTCGTCAAAATGCCTTTTTTCCTGTCAAAATCGAAATAATTATAGTAAAAAAAAAAAAGTTTTATTAACACACTTTTTTCCCAGGCTTTGGCGGGGGCCACATACAACGATGTGGCGGGCCAGATCTGGCCCCGGGCCTTGAGTTTGACACCTGTGCCCTTAACCAAGTCATTTTTATTTCAGTCTTAACTGCCAACTGTGAACCCCATACAATAAAACAATGAATACAAAATACGGCTGATTTCTCATTGCTTAGTTTATTGTGTATGATCCGGAAGGCCTAATCATCACATTTTCAAGAAGATCATACCTGATTTAATGGAAGTACTGTAACAAAGTTGAGTGAAGTTTTCATGGCAACGTCGTGAGGATAAAGTGAGACGGTTATTAAAGTGTGTAAAAGGGCACAAGGCGACCGTAATGGAGTTCGAACTCCTTCCCTTTTCAACACCGGAATGACGTCCCACAGAAATTCATTTTCCATAAACGCCAGTAATCCAGGAGGAGAAAAGAAGAAGAAAAAAGGCAGAAAAAGCAGCCGTTGTTTCATCGACTATCAAGTTTCGGCAGCTTACCTGCCACGGGAAGAGTTCACGAAGCTTCCACGGGACTTTTCAGCTCATTTCACCCGCGAACAGCGAGGATGTAGCGATGGAAGAAGAGTGACTTGATGAAGAGGAAGTGGAAGAAGGGCGAAGGAATGTAGGAGCGAGGAGGGAACAACATGCTGCTAGTGTGTGGATGTGTGTTGGGGCGGAGGGGGGGGGGGGGGGGGGGGGAGAACATTTGAAAGGAGACCTTCACCAGACCCCCCCCCCCCCCGCCCCCTCCTTCCCGACGCCCTTGCACGCATGCGCTGATTCAAAATGTCTGACGTGTTCAATTACTGAAATATTGCCAACAATGAAGTTGTTCATTCATTTGAGAAAGCCGTGAACTTGGCTCTCCAAATGCCACCATGATAAAACAAAGTAGCATCGTAGGCCCAAGTATTGATCAAAAACAAGGGAGAGGTGCCACCGTGGCCGTAATGTTAAATGTACTTGCCGAGCACCCACGTGGGATCGATGGCAACTTTCCATCTTTAAAATAATTTTGGAAAAATCAAGCTTGTTGTAGTTAATTTTGTGGCGAGTTTGGTCCGTTTTACAAAATAATGAAGCCACAAATCATATGGGATATTAACTTCGCTGAACATCTTTTTTTTTAAATACACACTGAGCACCCACTGTGTGTAACTTTTGTGTTGAATAAATTAAACCCAACAGTTGGGTCAGGGGTAAACCGACATTGAGTTAGCATGACTCAACTTTTGGGTTAAATAAATTCAACCCAATAGTTGGGTCAGGGATAAACCGACATTGAGTTAACATAACTCTACTTTACATTGTAGATTGTCACTGAAGGCATCAAAACTATGAATGAACACATGTGGAGTTATGTACTTAACAAAAAAGGTGAAATAACTGAAAACATGTTTTATATTCTAGTTTCTTCAAAATAGCCACCCTTTGCTCTGATTACTGCTTTGCACACTCTTGGCATTCTCTCGATGAGCTTCAAGCACACCTGTGAAGTGAAAACCATTTCAGGTCACTCACTACCTCTTTTTAAAGCTCATATATATATATATATATATATATATATATATATATATATATATATATATATATATATGTATGAAATACTTGACTTGGTGAATTCTAGCTGTCAAAATACTCCTCCCCTCTTAACCACGCCCTCAACCACGCCCTGCCCCACCCACGACCACGCCCCCACCCCCCACCTCCCGAAATCGGAGGTCTCAAGGTTGGCAAGTATGATTTTGAGGCATGTTTTGGTCCTGGTCCCAGCTTGTTTTGGTACTGGTTCCAGCTTGTTTTGGTACTTCCAGTCACATGTTCAAGGCTGAAAGAATGGTGACTCCCAATGTAACCCCAAGTTCTTCTATGGCTCGAGAAAGAACGATACAAAGTAGGAATCGACCGATCATGAGCGACGATATTTGACATTTTGACGAATATTGATATTGGCCTTAATTATTTTATCGGTATCGGACGATATTTTATTTAATGTTTTTTTTTTACAACAAAAATACATTTGCAGATAGAATATATGATAGCAAAATGTATCATTACAAGTGTGAGTTAGTAGCAACAACCAGCGTTACTTTTATAAAGTCGATTAGCTTGCAAGTTCTCATATTTTGACCAATTTTCAGGAGATTTCCCATATTTTGAAATGCAAATGTTGATGCTCCTCTTAGACCACAGGTGTCAAACTCAAGGCCCGGGGGTCAGATCTGGCCCGCCACATCGTTGTATGTGGCCCCCGCCAAAGCCTTGGAAAAGTGTGTGTTACTAAAATACGTAATATTTTTACTCAATGCAAATAATTATTTCGATTTTGACAGGAAAAAAATGCATCTTTTAAATGTTATTATCAAATCATGCCAAATAATACATTATTATATACAATGATAGGTTAGTAAAGATAAAAATAAAAAGTTAAATATTTGCTTGTCACTTTTACGTATGATCCATTAATTTGTATATGAACAAATCTAATAATCAAGTGCATAGGCCACAAGTGTCAAACTCAAGGCCCGTGGGGCAGATAAAATTATGTGGCCCTGCACGTCATTTTATATGGCCCGCAAAAGCCTGGAAATAATATGTGTCAATAAAATACCTTATATTTTCTTTCTTTACTTTCTTATTTTCTTACGAAAGGTAATTTGACAGGAGAAAAAAAATAGTGTCAAATGTTGCAACAAATATTATAGTATCTAACTTTTTTGGTCGAAATCCAAATAAATACTTAAATATCTGCTTAACTTATGATTTTGAAGCAAGTTATCCATCAAATTGTACACTATAAAAATGACAAAAAGAATTTACTAGAAAATGTAGGGAGTTTTTTTTTATAGCATAAGCGTAAGTTGGGGGGGAAAAGACCAATGTTTGTTTGTTTTTACTTTAAAATGCATGGTTGATGATTTTATGGTACATTTTATTATGGTAAAAAAAAAACTGGCACCTGAGTCGCCAAAATAAAATTAAACAGCGGTACTGTATTTCTATTTATGTCTTAAAATTAATAGTAAAAAACACCATATATTTTACAGTAAAAGTCTGGCAACTAAGCTGCCAGTTTTTTTCTGTAAAAAACCTTGGTAGTTTTAAATTTTAATTATTTAAATTCATAGGCAAATTCATTAATTATTTCCTGTTACAAGCGGCCCTCTAATGGCAGCCATGACTGCGATGTGGCCCTCAATGAAAACACGTTTGACACCCCTGGCATAGGCAATAATGTAATAATATGAGGGGATTACTGCTACACATTTATATCAATGCTATCAAATTATTTAAAAAAAACAATTTTTTAATGATAAATCACAGATTATTACCCGCTTGCATAATTTAAAAAAGGTGGCACATTACTGCGATGTGGCCCTCAATGAAAACGAGTTTGACACCCGTGTCTTAGACACACATAATAAAGGTGTTTGTAACATCCCCTGATATATTAACAACAAAATTAGCGCCGCATTAAACATTGTGGATTTTTTCCTTCTCTTGCGCCGACATACTTTCTGCCCCCAGGAGCTTCCGTAGCTTCCACCCTCCCCCCTTACTTCCTTCGCGGTAGATTCACACGCACAGCAAAACATGGCCGATGCTGACACGAACGAAAGCGAGACGTTTGTTCCAAAGAAAAGTGTTGTCAGCGGTTTGGATTTGCGGCAACAGGCGTGAAACAAATGACTGCACGCTGCAAAGTTTTGTTTAATAAACTTATTCCTGCATCCGAAATTGAAGTGTCCAGCCGAGTGTGGGAAATGCAACGCTGCTGCAAAAACAACTGACTGCTTACGGTGGTGGACTCATTTACACAAGTAGCATGTGTGATGAGAAAAAAGCAAAAAAAGCATTCGCCTGTCGCTAAGGATGTGGTGCACATACAAAGACTAAGTCTGCATTTATCATTGACTAAAACTATAGTCCTCTCACTGGTTTAGTATTATTATTTACAGAAGTATTTTATTCAAGACAGAAGCTTTAAATTTGCATTTTATTAATATCTATGTGGGAGATTATTATTTGCACACAATGAACAATGCTACGTTTTTGTTGACATAATCAATCAATCAATCAATCAATGTTTATTTATATAGGCCTAAATCACAAGTGTCTCAAAGGGCTGCACAAGCCACAACGACATCCTCAGTACAAAGCCCACATAAGGGCAAGGAAAAACTCACCCCAGTGGGACGTCGATGTGAATGACTATGAGAAACCTTGGAGAGGACCGCATATGTGGGTAACCCCCCCCCCCCCTCTAGGGGAGACCGAATGCAATGGATGTCAAGAGGCTCTGACATAATATTGTGAGAGTCCAGTCCATAGTGGATCCAACATAACAGTAAGAGTCCAGTCCATAGTGGGGCCAGCAGGACACCATCCCGAGCGGAGACGGGTCAGCAGCGCAGAGATGTTCCCAGCCGATGCACAGGCGAGCGGTCCACCCCGGGTCCCGACTCTGGACAGCCAGCACTTCATCCATGGCCACCGGACCTGTGCCACCCCCCCCTCCTCCACAAGGAAGAGGGGAGCAGAGGAGAAAAGAAAAGAAACGGCAGATCAACTGGTCTAAAAGGGGGGCTATTTAAATGCTAGAGTATACAAATGAGTTTTAAGATGGGACTTAAATGCTTCTACTGAGGTAGCATCTCTAATTGTTACCGGGAGGGCATTCCATAGTACTGGAGCCCGAATAGAAAACGCTCTATAGCCCGCAGACTTTTTTTGGGCTCTGGGAATCACTAATAAGCCGGAGTTCTTTGAACGCAGATTTCTTGCCGAGACATATGGTATAATACAATCGACAAGATAGGGCGGAGCTAGACCATGTAGTATTTTATACGTAAGTAGTAAAACCTTAAAATCACATCTTAAGTGCACAGGAAGCCAGTGCAGGTGAGCCAGTATAGGCGTAATATGATCAAACTTTCTTGTTCTTGTCAAAAGTCTACCAGCCGCATTTTGTACCAATTGTAGTCTTTTAATGCTAGACATAGGGAGACCAGAAATAATACGTTACAGTAGTCGAGACGAGACGTAACGAACGCATGAATAATGATCTCAGCGTCGCTAGTGGATAAAATAGAACGAATTTTAGCGATATTACGGAGATGAAAGAAGGCCATTTTAGTAACACTCTTAATGTGTGATTCAAACGAGAGAGTTGGGTCGAAGATAATACCCAGATTCTTTACTGATTCGCCTTGTGTAATTGTTTGGTTGTCAAATGTTATTATTAAATAAATGTTGGTGTTTAGCAGGACCGATAATCAGCATTTCCGTTTTCTTGGCGTTGAGTTGCAAGAAGTTAGCGGACATCCATTGTTTAATTTCATTAAGACACGCCTCCAGTTGACTACAATCCGGCGTGTTGGTCAGCTTTAGGGGCATGTAGAGTTGGGTGTCATCAGCATAACAATGAAAGCTAACACCGTATTTGCGTATGATGTCACCTAGCGGCAGCATGTAAATACTAAAGAGTGCAGGGCCAAGAACCGAACCCTGAGGAACTCCGCACGTTACCTTAACATAGTCCGAGGTCACATTATTATGGGAGACGCATTGCATCCTGTCAGTAAGATAAGAGTTAAACCACGACAAAGCTAAGTCTGACATACCAATACGTGTTTTGATACGCTCTAATAAAATATTATGATCGACGGTATCGAAAGCAGCGCTAAGATCAAGAAGCAGCAACATAGATGACGCATCAGAATCCATCGTTAGCAGTAGATCATTAGTCATTTTTGCGAGGGCTGTCTCCGTAGAGGGATTTGCCCTGAAACCAGATTGAAAAGGTTCACAGAGATTGTTAGACACTAAGTGTTCATTTAGCTGCTGTGCGACAATTTTTTCGAGGATTTTCGAAATAAAGGGAAGGTGGGACACCGGTCGGTAGTTTACCATGAGGTCAGGATCAAGGTTAGGTCTTTTGAGCAGAGGATGAATAACCGCTTTCTTGAATGCTAGGGGAACAGTGCCAGAGGAAAGTCATACGTTTATAATATTTAGCACTGATGGACCTAATAATACAAAAAGCTCCTTGATAAGGTTCCCAGGAAGTGGGTCAAGTAAACATGTTGTTTGTTTTATCCCACTTACACGCCGTAATAGTTCCTCTAATGTTATTTCATCAAAAAGAGAGAGACTATTTTGTATTGCAGTATCCGTCGTAGATACAGTTGTATCTGTGTTCATAGAACCCAGTTGTAGCTGGGATGCGTTGTCTTTAATCTCTTTTCTAATGAGTTCAATTTCCTTATTAAAGAAATTCATAAAGTCATCTGCCGAGTGGGTGGAGCTATTGGGAGGAGTCCCTTGTTGGGTTAGCGATGCTACTGTACTAAACAAAAATTTAGGGTCCTTTTTGTTGAGGCGGATGAGATTTGAGTAATATTTAGCTTTAGCTAAGGTAAGCATGCGTTTATACGATATTAAACTATCACTCCATGCTTGATGGAAAACCTCAAGCTTGGTCGTGCGCCATTTGCGTTCCAACTTTCTACATGATAATTTATAAGCTCTGGTTTCTTCTGTAAACCATGGGGTGCGCCTTTTAGGGGCCCTTTTTTGTTTTAGCGGTGCTATACTATAAATGGTTTTGCGCAGGGCATTGTCAAATAGAGCTGACATAATTTGGGAATGGTGCCATTACCGAAGGCAGTAGGTCAGCACGAGTCATCGTTGTGGCAGCATTAATGTTGCTGCTGCTATAGCAGTTATTATTATTATTAGTTTGTTGACAATGAGTCGGAACTTCGAATTTTATAAGGTAATGATCAGACATTACTTTAGTATACGGGAGTACCATAACTTTGGAGGTGGTGACACCCCTGACCAGCACTAGATCTATCGTATTACCGTTGCGATGCGTAGGTTCATTTATTATTTGTGTAAGACCACAGCTATCAATTATAGTCTGGAGCGCCACGCACTGAGGGTCCGATGGGGTATTCATATGGATATTAAAGTCCCCCATTATGATTATATTGTCTGCGTGCGTCACTAGATCAGCAACGAACTCTGAGAATTCATTGATAAAGTTCGAGTAGGGCCCTGGGGGGCGGTAGATAACAGCCATATCGAGAGGCAGCGGTGCAACAGACCTCATAGTAAGCACCTCAAACAATTTGTATTTATTATTTAGGTTAGGGGTAAGGTTAAAGTTTTCATTGTATATTAGTGCGACCCCCCCACCCCTTTTGAGGGGACGGGCAATATGCGCATTCGTATAGTTAGGAGGAGATGCCTCATTTAGCGCAAAAAAATCGTCTGGTTTGAGCCAGGTTTCGCTAAGACCAATGACGTTAAGATTGTTGTCTCTAATGACCTCATTAACTAATAACGTTTTGGGAGACAATGATCTTATGTTTAAAAAGCCCATATTATAAGTATTGGGCTGTTTTGACGAGTTTTTGTTTAAATTATCCGTTGTAGCAATATTAATAATGTTGCGTTTATTATACGTAGTGCACTTTAAATAGTTTCGACCATATCTAGGAATTGATGCGACAGGAATTTTCAGATTGTTTGCTTGATGCTGCGATCGACTGAACGCATCATGATTTGCCACCTCAGTAGAATGCATATCTACCTCTGACACATTCACAACAGAAAACACATTATGTGAGTTGTGTGTTATTCTAAGAAAATTGCTATGCGTACAGGAATTATCCAGCCTGGCGCTGGCTAGTTCTAGCTTAACTGACTCCTCACCCGGACTAGCAGGCTCTGTAATTGCCTGTGACCGGGCTTGCTCTAGTGTAGTTAGTCAAATGTGACTTAAACAGTAGTTTATGTTTTTAGACAGGATGATGGCGCCTTCCTGGTTAGGGTGAAGGCCGTCTCTCATCAGCAAGCCTGGTTTGCCCCAGAAAGAGGGCCAATTATCAATAAACGTTAGTCCCTGTTGTCTACAGAAGCTAGCCAGCCACTTGTTAAGCGAGACTAATCTGCTATATCTCTCATCATTGCCTGAGTGACGTGCCTTGACACATTGCAGCGTAATCAAATAATTCATCATTAATGCTAGCTGAATGCTGATTATCTATGTATATATATATATATATATATATATATATATATATATATATATATATATATATATATATATATATATATATATATATATGCGTGTGTATATATATCAGTGACGTGCGGTGAGGTTGATGGCTGGTGAGGCACTGACTTCATCACAGTCAGATTTACAAACATATGAACACCAAAGAGTATCTTATTCACCATTTGATTGGCAGCAGTTAACGGGTTATGTTTAAAAGCTCATACCAGCATTCTTCCCTGCTTGGCACTCAGCATCAAGGGTTGGAATTGGGGGTAAATCACCAAAAATGATTCCCGGGCGCGGCGCCGCTGCTGCCCACTGCTCCCCTCACCTCCCAAGGGGTGAACAAGGGGATGGGTCAAAGGCAGAGGACAAATTTCACCACACCTAGTGTGTGTGACAATCATTGGTACTTTAACTTAACTTTAACTTTACACATACAAACTGTAGCACACAAAAAAGCACATTTAATAAAAAAACGTTATTATGGTCTTACCTTTACTTATAAATAAAGTCCATGCGCCGCTGTTGTGCTGGATTAATGAACCCCCTGACGGGAGTGTTATATCAACTAAAGCCCTCACTTCAACTTTTCACGTGCAAGATTGAATCTATTTAAAAAAGTGTAACCGAGGGTTTATAAATGTCGCCTATACTCTATGAAACTATAAAATAACAAACACGGAGGCTCCAGTTTACACGAGGACCACTTTATTTACCTTCTTTCAAAAACCTCCGCTCCACTACAACGTGTCATCACTTACGCTCTTAGCGCCTTCAAAATAAGAGCTCAAGGCATATACTGTATAACAGCGCATAACAGGAACTTAACATCACAAAGAGGAAAGTCCATAAAAATAGGTTACACAAGTTATTTAATAAGAAGCCAAAAAGTGCAAAAACAATAATGTTCGTGTTGGAGGAGTTGTGAATTAGGTACACCTGCAGTCTGCAGGTGTACCTAATGTTGTGGCCCTGCAGTCATTCACAACTCCTCCAACACGAACATTATTGTTTTTGCACTTTTTGGCTACTTATGAAATAACTTTTTTAAATAGATTCAATCTTGCACGTGGAAAGTTTAAGTGTGGGCTTTAGTTGATATAACACTCACGTCAGGGGGTGCAAATTCTACGGCGGGGGTGCAGGAGGCGGGATTACTGCGAGCCTCAGTCAGTGCGTCTTTTGCAGCCGTTTTATGATCGCTCAGCACAAGAAATACGTTACACACATACAGTTGTTGACAAAATACACTGTACATTATATACCTCAGCTAACTAAACTATGGAAATGTATAATATAGTTCATATAGCAATACGGTCTCACTGCACAGCAGGCCAGCAGTTAGCCGAGTCCGCAATCCATGTTGAGGCACAAATGAGTGACTTGCCTCAACTGGCTGCTGTTCACCGCACCGTCTCTTCTCAGTATTTGAACGGCAAATGTGAAAATTCAGCGATTTTGAGGAAAAATAATCTAAAACTGGTGAAGTTAAATGGAAAATAACTTTATAGTATAATCAATGGATACATTTAACAATTTAATATGTGTTTTTTTCTTTTTACATTTTTTTTCTTTCCATGATGCAGGTGAGGCCTCACCCTGCCTCACCTGCCTCTAGTGACTGCACGTCACTGATATATATGCAAATATATACACATTTTTGTTGACAGAAGTATTGCCTCTCAGAGGAAGCTCTTAATGTAGTTCAGTGGTTCTCAAACTTTTTTTGTCATCCCCCACTTTGGACAAGGGGGAGTTTTCAAGCCCCACCTGTCCCCATCGCCCCAACAGAGCGCTAATGCCAAGCTTTAACATTTTCAAATTTATTGAACATCAAGTTGTATACATTCAAACTCAATAACATAAAATAACATTAAGTTCAATAATAAATAAAATAACTGTGCAGCTGTGGTATAACTTGCATCAAGTTCAATAATAAATAAAATAACTTCCATCAAGTTCAATAATAAATAAAACAAAAGTGTTATAACTTGCATCAAGTTCAATAATAAATCAAAAAAAGTGTTATAACTTGCATCACGTTCAATAATAAATCAAAAAAACTGTTATAACTTGCATCAAGTTCAATAATAAATCAAAAAAAGTGTTATAACTTGCATCACGTTCAATAATAAATCAAAAAAAGTGTTATAACTTGCATCAAGTTCAATAATAAATCAAATAAAAGTGTTATAACTTGCATCAAGTTCAATAATAAATCAAAAAAAGTGTTATAACTTGCATCAAGTTCAATAATAAATCAAATAACTTGCATCAAGTTCAATAATAAATACAATAAAAGTGCCACTTTGCAATCTTTGCAAAAAAAAAAAGGAGGAGCTATGCATTTGCAAGACAGGGCAAGTGACAGCACTTTTCCCCGGGAGAGCCACCTTGCTTCACTGTGAAACAGCACGGCTGTATGATCAGCTCCCATTTCCTCACACAGTGCAGAGAACAGTCGCACTTTCAGTGGTCGTGTTTTGATCAAATTTACCGCGCTCACAACATCTGTTAAAACCTCATTGAGTTCGGGGTTGAGCTGCCTTGACGCGAGTGCTTCCCGGTGAATGACACAGTGTGTGCCCGTCACATTTTTGTTTCTCTGCAGGCGCTGGCTCTGGCTCGACGACCTTTGAGGTGCGAGTCACAAATGTATATATTTGTGTAATTGTGATCCACACATTAGCCTGCTACCCATCCGCGCGAAAGTTTGTTCCGCTTAGCCCCGCCCCCATTAGTTACTGTTGCTATGTCTGTCAAACTTTCGCTCGTACCGAGAAATATAAAGCCTACAGTAAAAATAAGTACCGGTAATTTCCATTTATTTATATAGCGGATTTCACAGACAGAATCACAAAGTGATTTACAGTGTGTATAGAAAATGAAAGCATAGTAAAAAAAATAATCTGAGAATATAATAATTAAAAAAAAAATTTAAAGAGAAATTTCCTCCCGTTCCTCGCGCCCCACCTGTCATGTCTCTATTCCCCACCAATGGGGCGCGCCCCACACTTTGAGAAACGCTGATGTAGTTCCTTGAAAATTATTCCATTAAAAGTAAAATTTATATCCGGTCTAAAATTTCACAAATTAGAATGTTTTGCGAAGATTAAGATGCAGTGTCATTTTAAAATAGTTTTTGATCAAATAAAAGAAAAACTTGTTTTGAATTAGCCGTCATCTGTGTTTGTTGGTTTCTCTAAAAAGTAGAGGAAAAAAAATCATAAATCCAAATTTAGGTAAAAAAAAAATAAAAATTGAATGCTTTATTTTCCTATAGTCCATATCGCATATATAGTCAGCAACCCACGGTTCTTTAGTGCCGCCCTAGTGGCTCCATGGAGCATTTTTAAAAGAGGATTGAAAATGGAAAAATATGGGGGGGAAATATTTTTTTTGTTATAATATGTTTTTTATGTGAGGACAAACATGACACAAACCCTCCCAACTGTGTGCATGTTTCACTGATGAGAGTATTTGGTGAACATCCTTTTGTCCTACTAAGATTTGCTTCAGCCTGCGACACATAGTCATTTTGATAGTAGGCTATTATACTATATATATTAACATTTTGGGTTGCCGACCCCTGGCATAGTCCTACCGTCATTCATGTTGTAGTTTTGAGCACTTCGATATGGAGTCTACTGACAGATAGTACTTACAACTATCCGCTACTATGTCATGGCAACAGTGGAGGATGCATGTGCATGTACGAGCCAGTCTGCCCCACAGAGACTCAAGCGGCAAACTTGCGCAAAGCACTTTGGTTAAATTTCGACCATATATGGAGATATTCGCTGACATCACTAATGGGAAAAACGTCACAAATTGTGAAAATTCCAAAGGCTCGTTTGGAGGAAGTACGAAGGAAGGCAAGATCGTTTTAGAAATATCTTCGCCCTGCCTCCGTGGTTTCATTTCAAATTGGCAGATCTCAAATACTCAAAAACAGGTATGAATAGGTAGGAAAAGTTGGTTTTGCATAAAAGGGTCCCCTTGACACATCGCAGTGTAAACAAAGAATTCATCATTAATGCTTCCTGGATGGTGATTATCTATTGACCAATCAACTGGCAAAGTATTTGGAAGGATACAATAATATAGCACAGTGATCTTTAAACTGTGGTAAGGGTGCCACGAGTGGTACGCCAAAGAATCACTTACAATAAGTGATTGGTGTTTTATTTTCCAATTTTCAAACACAGTGTTGCTGTTCAAATGACTGTAATGGGACAGTTGCCCAAAAAAATGAAATATACTTGTTAAATAAAACCTCAGCCTTGTTTTAATGAATACTTAGTTAGGGGGTCAGCAACCCGCGGCTCTAGAGTCGAATGCGGCTCTTTAGCGCCACCCTGGTGGCTCCCTGGACCTCTTTCAGAGATGTGTGAAAATGGAAAAAGTTATATTTTTATAAATACATTTTGTTTTAATATATTTTCTGTATATTAAAACTAAATGTATTTATACAAATTTTCTGTACCTGCGATGAGGTGGGGATTGTAGCTGAGATAGGCTCCAGTGACCCCCGCGACCCAGAAGGGAATAAGCGGTAGAAAATGGATGGATGGATGGATATATTTTCTGTAGGGGAATAAACATGACACAAACCTCCCTAATTGTTAGAAATCCCATTGTTTATATTAAACATGCTTCACTGATGACAGTATTTGGCAAGCACCATTTTGTCCTACTAATTTCAGCGATCCTTGAACTCATCATAGTTTGTTTACAAACCCTGTTTCCATATGAGTTGGGAAATTGTGTTAGATGTAAATATAAACGGAATACAATGATTTGCAAATCATTTTCAACCCATATTCAGTTGAATATGCTACAAAGACAACATATTTGATGTTCAAACTGATAAACATATTTTTTTTTGCAAATAATCATTAACTTTAGAATTTGATGCCAGCAACACATGACAAAGAAGTTGGGAAAGGTGGCAATAAATACTGATAAAGTTGAGGAATGCTCATCAAACACTTATTTGGAACATCCCACAGGTGAACAGGCAAATTGGGAACAGGTGGGTGCCATGATTGGGTAAGCAGCTAAGCCCGTGACCTTCGATTCCTCAGGCTGTACTGCATCAACAAGCGACATCAGTGTGTAAAGGATATCACCACATGGGCTCAGCAACACACTGTCAGTAACTACAGTTGTTCGCTACATCTGTAAGTGCAAGTTAAAACTCTCCTATGCAAGGCGAAAACCGTTTATCAACAACACCCAGAAATGCAGTCGGCTTCGCTGGGCCTGAGCTCATCTAAGATGGACTGATACAAAGTGGAAAAGTGTTCTGTGGTCTGACGAGTCCACATTTCAAATTGTTTTTGGAAACTGTGGACGTCGTGTTCTCCGGACCAAAGAGGAAAAGAACCATCCGGATTGTTATAGGCGCAAAGTTGAAAAGCCAGCATCTGTGATGGTATGGGGGTGTATTAGTGCCCAAGACATGGGTAACTTACACATCTGTGAAGGCGCCACTAATGCTGAAAGGTACATACAGCTTTTGGAGCAACATATGTTGCCATCCAAGCAACGTTACCATGGACGCCCCTGCTTATTTCAGCAAGACAATGCCAAGCCACGTGTTACATCAAAGTGGCTTCATAGTAAAAGAGTGCGGGTACTAGACTGGCCTGCCTGTAGTCCAGACCTGTCTCCCATTGAAAATGTGTGGCGCATTATGAAGCCTAAAATACCACAACGGAGACCCCCAGACCGTTGAACAACTTAAGCTGTACATCAAGCAAGAATGGGAAAGAATTCCACCTGAGAAGCTTAAAAAATGTGTCTCCTCAGTTCCCAAACGTTTACTGAGTGTTGTTAAAAGGAAAGGCCATGTAACACAGTGGTGAACATGCCCTTTCCCAACTACTTTGGCACGTGTTGCAGCCATGAAATTCTAAGTTAATTATTATTTGCAAAAAAAAATAAAGTTTATGAGTTTGAACATCAAATATCTTGTCTTTGTAGTGCATTCAATTGAATATGGGTTGAAAAGGATTTGCAAATCATTGTATTCCGTTTATATTTGCATCTAACACAATTTCCCCACTCATATGGAAACAGGGTTTGTATATGTACAACTTTCTCTGATGCTGCCACAGAAATACGTGTTTCATGCCAATCCTTCTTTGTCTCATTTTGTCCACCAAACTTTGTATACTGTGCGTGAATGCACAAAGGTGAGCTTTGTTGATTTTATTGATTTGCTGGAGTGCTAATTAGGTATATTTGGTCAATCCATGACTGCAAGCTAACCAATGCTAGTATGCTATTTCGGCTAGCTGTATGTACTAATTGCATCATTATGCCTCGTTTGTAGCTCATTTAATTTCCTTTACTTACGTCCTCGGTCTATTCAATTTATATTTGCATGTCTCATGACACATTATCTGTATGTAATATTGGCTGCATTTCTGATAGTTGTTTGTAAGCCATGTTGTTCCAGACCACAGCAAACGTTATCCAGCTTGCAAAGATTGTAATGTATCCATTAGAAGAAGACAGCCTGCTGTTTCCTTAAACATTGGACACACACATCCATACCTTTGTCATTCTGAGCCAGTCATTTCCAGGAGTTATCTCATGCTGTGAGAAGCCTCCATTTTACTAATGATTTCCAATGTTGCAAAAATGTGTAGAATTAAAATTAAAATACATCATTTCTGTCAACGAAGATTTGCATCAGCCTTTGATAGTAGGCTAATATAGACACTTACATCATGTGTTGGCTTCATTATAAGACGTTTCAAGTCATTTTGATAGTAGGCTAATATAGCTAATATGGACACTTGCATCATGTGTTGCCTTCATTATAACACTTATAAGGCTTTTAATTGTTTGCGGCTCTAGACAGATTTTTTTGTTTTTGTAATTTTGGTCCATATGTCTTTCAACATTTTGGGTTGCCGACCCCTGACTTAGGCCTACTTTGCTACTGTATATTATTGTTGGTCATTATGGTACTTGGTGAAAAAAAGTTTGAGAACCACTGCTGTGGCATCAACAGTAATGTACCAAAAAGCAGTAAAACAATTTTTTTTTTTTTTTAAACAATTTAATAGCGGATCATAATACAATGCAACAAATCCTGTAATAAATAGTCCTAATAGGATTAAAACCTTTTTCATGATGCACCAAAAAGAAGACTCTTCCACATTCATTGCATTTTATTGAAACAGCATTGTGCAAGCTCTTTGACACTTTATGACCTTAAGATGAACATTTTCCACATAACTGTTACAAGCAAAATACCTCACACCCCGGGTACTTGAAGGTACTATGTTTCATCCAGGAAACTGTGTATTACAAGAACACGTCAACAATAACAAGTGATGGCACAGATGCGTCCGTAACAAAAACAGCTGCAATAGACGAGGTTCTGTGTAAGGTCAGACACATCACTGAGGTAACAACATCTGGATTATTTTGTACATGACATTTTGGATTGTTGAACCAAAAAAGAGAATCAGGCACATCATACAGTATATGACACATGAGAACAATATTTTCCACAACTAATTACTCCTTGCAGATAGGCCAACATACACAGACACACACAGTTGTGTATTCTCACATGTACTGAAAACTATACTATAAAACAATATTGTCCTGATTACATAGAATCTTTAGCTTAGGTTACATTCAACACGTTTTTCCAATGATTGAGGAACAGTGTGCGAAACAAATGATTTTGGATTAGGTGGGGAAATACAAGTGGAAGTGGTGACACATGCCTCTCATGAGAGGGTGCGAGGGATGAGTTGTTGTTTTAATCATAACATTTGTTTTCTACATACACACATTTGGACACATCTTTAGCAACGAGTCTGGGGGCCTGGGAAAATATCCAACGGTGCATGGCTTATCAGGCGAAAACCTGAGAAACTTGTAGTCCAGAGGAAGATCTAGAAAGCAGAAGAGTTGTAAAAATAATACAAGAATTATTCATTGTAAATGCAGGCTACTTAAAGCTTTAAAGCCACAGTGAAATCGACAAAACTACATTATTTCTATAACAAAAACAATGGTGAACACCACCTTATTTCAAACAGCAGACAGTTTCAGGTAAACCACAAATGTACCTGTTGAAAGTTCTTGTCCATTCCTGTGAGGCAGACACACGCACACGCACATGTATATATATATATATACATATACACACACACACACACACATATATACAGTCGTGCTCATAAGTTGACATACCCTGGGAGAATTTATGATTTCTTGGCCATTCTTCAGAGAATATGAATGATAACACAAAAGCCTTTCTTCCACTCATGCTTAATGCTTGTGTGAAGCTATTTACTGTGTTTACTCTTTTTAAATAAAAATAACAAAAGAAAGTACCCAAAGGACCCTGATCAAAAGTTGACATACCCCAGTGTCTTTGATCTGATAACATGCACAAAAGTTGACACAAACAGGTTTGAATGGCTAATCAAGGTTCCAATCCTCACCTGTGACCTGTTTGTTTGAATTTAATGTGTGTGTATAAAAGGACAGTGAGTTTCTGGGCTTCTGACAGACTATTGCATCTTTCATCCAGTGCTGCACACATGTTTCTGGATTCTGAGTCATGGGGAAAGCAAAATAATTGTCAAAGGATCTGCGAGAAAATGTAATTGAACTGCATAAAACAGGAAAGGGGTATAAAAAGATATCCAAGGAATTGAGAATGCCAATCAGCAGTGTTCAAACGCTGATTAAGAAGTGGAAAATGAGGGATTTAAGTAGACCAGCAAAGATTTCAGCCACAACAGCCAGGAAAATTGTTTGAGATGCAAAGAAAAATCCACAAATAACTTCAGCTGAAATACAGGACTCTCTGAAAAATTGTGGTGTGGCTGTTTCAAGATGCACAATAAGGAGGCACTTGAAGAAAAATGGGCTGCATGGTCGAGTCGCCAGAAGAAAGCCATTTCTGCGCAAATGTCACAAAGTATCCCGCTTACATTACGCCATACAGCACAAAGACAAGCCTCAAATTTCTGGAACAAAGTAATTTGGAGTGATGAGACCAAAATTTAACTTTTTGGCCACTCGACCATGCAGCAAATTTTTCTTCAAGTGCCTCCTTATTGTGCATCTTGAAACAGCAACACCACAATTTTTCAGAGAGTCCTGTATTTCAGCTGAAGTTATTTGTGGATTTTTCTTTGCATCTCGAACAATTTTCCTGGCAGTTGTGGCTGAAATCTTTGCTGGTCTACCTGAATCCCTCATTTTCCACTTCTTAATCAGCGATTGAACACTTCTGATTGGCATTCTCAATTCCTTGGATATCTTTTTATACCCCTTTCCTGTTTTATGCAGTTAAATTACCTTTTCTCGCGGATCCTTTGACAATTAGTTTGCCTTCCCCATGACTCAGAATCCAGAAACATGTGTGCAGCACTGGATGAAAGATGCAATGGTCTGTCAGAAGCCCAGAAACTCACTGACCTTTTACACACACACATTAATTACAAACAAACAGGTCACAGGTGAGGATTGGAACCTTATATATATATATATATATATATATATATATATATGCACACATACATACTAGCATCTGCATCAAACACTTTACAAGAGAGATTGTCAGTCAGGTCCTATCGTTCAAAATCAGTGATCTTTTTTTCAGAACGGATGTGTGCAAACTCCCAAAAATCTTGATCCGAGCCTGACAACAAGAGTACAGTGGCCATTAAACCTTTGATCTAGTGCACAGGTGTCAAACTCAAGTCCCGAGGGCCAGTTTTGGCCCACCACATCATTTTATGTGGCCTGCAAAAGCTTAAAAAAATGGGTTTCAATAAAATACTTATTTGATTTTTTTTTTTCACTAAATGCATTCGTTCTTTCAATTTTGACAGAAAAAAAAAATGCATATTTTAAACTTTAATAATATCTGATCATGCCAATTATATTATTATATACTGTATTGCAAAACTATTTTTGAGAGATAAAAACAAATAGTTAAATATCTGCTTGTCCCCTTTATTTATGATTTTAAAGCAAGATATATATCCATCCAATTTCTACCGCTTGTCCCGTTCGAGTTCGGGGGGTGCTGGAGCGTAGCTCAGCTACATTCGGGCGGAAGGCGGGGTACACCCTGGACAAGTCGCCACCTCATCGCAGGACCAACACAGATAGACAG
The DNA here is from genome assembly GCF_033978685.3 of Nerophis lumbriciformis. Lineage (NCBI taxonomy): Eukaryota > Metazoa > Chordata > Actinopteri > Syngnathiformes > Syngnathidae > Nerophis > Nerophis lumbriciformis. The sequence continues at coordinate 25,380,271 of NC_084581.2, read as the reverse complement.
ACAACATTCACACTCACATTCACACACTAGGGCCAATTTAGTGTTGCCAATCAACCTATCCCCAGGTGCATGTCTTTGGAGGTGGGAGGAAGCCGGAGTACCCGGAGGGAGCCCACGCAGTCACGAGGAGAACATGCAAACTCCACACAGAAAGATCCCGAGCCCGGGATTGAACTCAGGACCTTCGTATTGTGAGGCACATGCACTTTGATTGATTGATTGAAACTTTTATTAGTAGATTGCACAGTATAGTACATATTCCGTACAATTGACCACTAAATGGTAACACCCGAATAAGTTTTTCAACTTGTTTAAGTTGGGGTCCACATTAATCAACTCATGGTTCCAATTTATACTATCATCATAATAAGCTTATCACACAAGTTAATCATCAGAGTATATACATTTAATTATTTACATTATTTACAATCCTGGGGGTGGGATGAGGAGGGTTTGGTTGATATCAGCACTTCAGTCATCAACAATTGCATCATTAGAGAAATGGGCATTGAAACAGTGTAGGTCTGACTTGGTAGGATATGTACAGCGAGCAGAGAACATAGTGAGTTCAGATAGCATAAGAACAAGTATATACATTAGAAATACATTTGATTATTTACATTTGGTTATTTACAATCTGGAGAGGTAGGATGTGGAAGGGGGAGGGTGTTAGTCAAGGGTTGAAGTTGCATGGAGGTGTTGCTTTAGTGCGGTTTTGAAGGAGGATAGAGATGCCCTTTCTTTTACACCTGTTGGGAGTGCATTCCATATTGATGTGGCATAGAAGGAGAATGAGTTAAGACCTTTGTTAGATCGGAATCTGGGGTTAACGTGGTTTGTGGAACTCCCCCTGGTGTTATGGTTATGGCGGTTAAGGAAGTAGTTTGACATGTACTAACCCCTATGCTGCCCAAGTTATACATAAAAAATCTAATAATCAATTGCATATACATTTCGATTAATCACAGGTTATTACCCGCATGCATAATGTAAATTCATTTTAAAAAAATCGGCCTTCTGAAAGCAGCCATTACTGCGATGTGGCCCTCAATGAAAATGAGTTTAACACCCCTGATCTAGTGTGTGAATGTTGTCTGTCTATCTGTGTTGGCCCTGTGAGGAGGTGGTGACTTGTCCAGGGTGTACCCCGCCTTTCGCCCGAGCGCAGCTGGGATAGGCTCCAGCACCCCGGGGACACCGAAAGAAAGAAGCGGTAGAAAATGGTGTCATACTCCTACTGTAAACCATACCCGGCAGCAGGGCCCAAGAGTGTGTTTGTTAAGTGTTGGTCAGGTATGTGCTGCTCAGACTACACCGTGTTGCAAGTGTGTGAGAAGTGGCAACACAGAATACGACGAGAACACTGGCGGAACTTTGAAGGGGAAGTTACGACAGAAGAAGACACTGAGACTTTTCCCTCAGAATACAACATGCCACACTTCCTCCCTTGATAACAAACACAAAAAGTGGGAAACTTGAATATCAGTGGGGCACATACTGTATTTTTCGGACCATAGGGCGCACCGGATTATAAGGCGCACTGCCGATGAGCTGGTCTATTCAGGTATTTTTTCATACAAAAGGTGCACCGGATCATAAGGCGCATTAAAGGGGTCATAGTTTTTTTTTCTTCTAAATGGAAAACACTTCCTTGTGGTCTACATAAAATGTGATGTTGGTTCTTTGGTCAAAATGTTGCATAGATTATGTTTTACAGATCCTCTTCAAGTCACTTTCTGACAGTCGCTTCAGGATGCAGCGTTTTGTGGGCGGTCTTATTTACGTGGCTCACCTTCGACAGCATCTTCTCCCCGTCATCTTTGTTGTAGCTGTGTAGCATGCAAGGACGGGGGTGGAAGGAGTTTCAAAAGATGGAGCTAATGTTTTAATGACATTCAGACTTTACTTAAATCAATAACGGAGCAGGCAGCACGGTGGAAGAGGGGTTAGTGCGTCTGCCTCACAATACGAAGGTCTTGGGTTCGATCCTGCGCTTGGGATCTTTCTGTGTGGAGTTTGCGTGGGTTCCCTCCGGGTACTCCGGCTTCCTCCCACCTCCAAAGACATGCACCTGGGGATAGGTTGATTGGCAACACCAAATTGGCCCTAGTGTGTGAATGTTGTCTGTCTATCTGTGTTGGCCCTGTGATGAGGAGGCGACTTGTCCAGAGTGTACACCGCCTTCCGCCCGAATGCAGCTGAGATAGGCTCCAGCACCCCCCGCGACCCTGAAGGGAATAAGCGGTAGGAAATAGATGGATGGATGGATGGATGGAATAACGGAACTGCGTGGCTCACTAGTGCAACAACGCCGGAAATGTGTCCCGTGAAAAAACGTCCGACCGTAACTCTATAATAACTAAAGTTCCGTGGGTGAATTATGTAAACTCACTACACCGGTAGTTTTAGCGCTTCCATAGCGAGATATAAGTTACAACTTTACACTACTTTATATTAGAAATGGCAACAGCAGAGGGTGAATGTCTCATAACAGGAAGATAGAGAAAAGAAGAAACTTATCAACTACGGCATTGCAATGGACTACAGTGGCGGACGTGTGCAAATTTTCAGGACTTATGCAGATCTCAAATACACATCAGCAGGTACCAGAAGGTAAGAAAAGTTGGTTTTGCATAATATTGTGAAACAAAACGCCAGATAATATGTCTGCTAATGGGTGCTATTTTGCGGTCCTTATACACACACCATAGTAATACTCGTACTTCTGACTAGGATAGCTGTAATAGGCTGACAATCCATCAAGCGGTGCGGCTTTAAAGTCATACTGAAACATTTTGACGGATTTTTGAGTGCCGTGTGTAATGTTCTTTATTTTCAATGGAACATTTAAGGTTTTGGTGTTGTTTACTTGAGTCATATTGCAGACTACATGCATATCTTATGTGTGACTAACATCTACTGGTCACACTTATTACACCATGTGACAAATAAAATAGCTTCAAGGTCGGTAAGCACAACCAGAATTATTCCGTACATTAGGCGTACCGGGTTATAAGGTGCACTGTCGATTTTTGAGAAAATGAAAGGATTTTAAGTGCGCCTTAGAGTCCCAAAAATACGGTTAACAGCATACTGTATTAGCAGAGCTGTTTGTATTTTGAGTCCCTATGAAGCAGATATTGTAGTCCCATTATATCAAAAAAAAATTCTTCACATGACCGTCAGCATTTTACAGTTACAAATTCTAAATTAATATTTTTTTCAAATACAATTTTATTGTCTGCAGACAAGTAGGTTCCTACCTGCTGAGTTGTTGTTTTTTGATTGATTGAAACTTTTATTAGTAGATTGCACAGTACAGTACATATTCCGTACAATTGACCACTAAATGGTAACACCCGTTTTTCAACTTGTTTAAGTCGGGGTCCACGTTAATCAAGCAGAGAGTTCTTTCCCTGCTTCCTGCTGTCACATGTCTAAAAAAAATAGCTGGCCAAGCAGGGAAATTTTCTAAATAAAATTCCCTGACCTGACTATATCTTTTCTTCACCCATAGGCTGTGGGGAATGATGTGTACAAGGTGTGAGAAGGCATATATGCTCCCTCATTTTCAGGTACAGGTGATGTCAATAGCCTCCTTAATCCATCTTTTGTATTTGTTTGTTTGGCCCTTGTCCCAGTCCATGATATGGTTGTTCCTCCTACACTGGTCTGTTTTTGTGTTTGTTGTTTTCTTGTTCTGCTGTTGGTTTTTGTTTTTCTGGTCAATTTCTCTTCCCTACGTTCTTCATGGTGTTCTTGTTTATCAGGTGCTGAAGGTCCTTCCAGATTTTCCAGCATAGATTAGGTTGTTTCATATGCATGGGATTTCAAAGAGACCATCCCATCATTACTTTTTACGCCAGTTTCTTGTTTGTGTTGTATTTTTCCATTCATTTTGTCTGACTTGATCCCTTTTGTTCATGGCCCATCTGGGATATTGGCAGCATGTGGGAGCATTTTGAATGTGTTTTTTATACTCTAATAGCTCCCAGGGTATTGAAATCGGGCGGTGAGGGACCAGTACTAGCATATATGCTTCCTAAAACCTGGGACACGATCCTTCGCCAGCAGCACATGGGTGAAAAACGGATATGGGGAACTTTATTTTGATGGTTTCCACACAGCCAGCTTTGTTTCTAGACACGTCTCTTCATGAAGCAGCAACAGCTGCATGCAACAGAAGGCTGCTGTGACAGCTGATACACTATATTGCCAAAATTATTTGGCCACCCATCCAAATGATGAGAATCAGGTGTCCTAATCACTTGGCCCGGTGTATAAAATCAAGCACTTAGGCATGGCGACTGTTTCTACAAACATTTGTGAAAGAATGGGCCGCTCTCAGTGATTTCCAGCGGGTAACAGTCATAGGATGCCACCAGTGCAACAAATCCAGTCGTGAAATTTCCTTGCTCCTAAATATTCTAAAGTCAACTTTATTATAAGAAAAGAGAAGAATTTGGGAACAACAGCAACTCAGCCACCAAGTGGTAGACCACGTAAACTGACAGAGATGGGTCAGCGGATGCTGAAGCGCATAGTGCAAAGACTTTCTGCACAGTCAGTTGCTACAGAGCTCCAAACTTCATGTGACCTTCCAATTAGCCCACGTACAGTATGCACAGAGCTTCATGGAATGGGTTTCCATGGCCGAGCAGCTGCATCTAAGCCATACATCACCAAGTCCAATGCAAAGTGACGGATGCAGTGGTGTAAAGCACGTCGCCACCGGACTCTAGAGCTGTGGAGACACATTCTCTGGAGTGATGAATCACGCTTTTCCATCTGGCAATCTGATGGACCAGTCTGGGTTTGGAGGTTGCCAGGAGAGCGCTACATTTCGGACTGCATTGTGCCGAGGGTGAAATTTGGTGGAGGAGGAATTATGTTGTGGAGTTGGTTTTTCAGGAGTTGGGCTTGCCCCTTAGTTCCAGTGAAAGGAACTTTGAATGCTCCAGGATACCAAAACATTTTGGACAATTGCATGAGATGGCACTTCGAGTTCATATGTAAGTAAAGGCAGGTGGCCAAATACTTTTGGCAATATAGTGTATTTGTCAGTAGATAAAAGTTAGCTTGTGTTCAAAACTATTTCTCTGCACACTAGAATCGTTTTACTAATATTTCAAGAAGGAAGAACCCTTCAAATACCATCCCTTTGGGAGGCATTGGATGAATACAGGTATTGAAAATTAGGAGACCACTCTAAATGTTCCTTAAATCAAGATATCCAGAAGTACGTACTACAGTACGTACTTCTGGATATGTATTAATATATATGTTAATATATATATGTATCTAATATATTTATTACTACAGGGTTTTCTACAGGTTTTAGCACAGCTAATGCTTTTTAATGTCCTGTTTAATACATATATATACATATGTACACACACACACACACACACACACACACACACACACACACACACACACACACACACACACACACACACACACAAGGGACAAGCGGTAGAAAATGGACAGATGGATGGATATAGATAAACACACACATTTATATACAGTATATATATATATATATATACATATACACGTACATAATAGTATTATGTTATGTATATATATTATATATAAATACATACACACATAATGTACATACATTCATATATTTATACATATATACATACATACACACACACACACACACACACACACGTACATACACATATATACATACATTTATACATATATATGTACATATATACACACATACATATAAATGTATATACATACACACTTCTACATATATATATATATATATATATATATATATATTCATACACACATATATATATATACACATACATATATATACATACATACATATATATACATACATATATGTATATATATATATATATATATATATACACATACATACATATATATATACATACATATATGTATATATATATATCAATCAATCAATCAATCTTTATTTATATAGCCCTAAATCACAAGTGTCTCAAAGGGCTGCACAAGCCACAACGACATCCTCGGTACAAAGCCCACATACGGGCAAGGAAAAACTCACCCCAGTGGGACGTCGATGTGAATGACTATGAGAAACCTTGGAGAGGACCGCATATGTGGGTAACCCCCCCCCCTCTAGGGGAGACCGAAAGCAATGGATGTCGAGTGGGTCTGACATAATATTGTGAGAGTCCAGTCCATAGTGGATCCAACATAATAGTAAGAGTCCAGTCCATAGTGGGGCCAGCAGGACACCATCCCGAGCGGAGACGGGTCAGCAGCGCAGAGATGTTCCCAGCCGATGCACAGGCGAGCGGT
>NC_084581.2:25208956-25366456 GCF_033978685.3 Nerophis lumbriciformis | reverse complement strand
CATCAATCCATGTTGCAAGGATCTGTACACAATTCCTGGAAGCTTAAAACACATCTCAGTTCTTGCATTGCCAGCTTACTGTCACCCATTGTCGAGCATGTTTGGAATGCTGTGGATCGGTGTATACGACACTGTGTTCCAGTTTCTGCCAATATCCAGCAATTTCGCACAGCCATTGAAGAAAAGTGGACCAACAACCTTAACAACTCTATGCAAAGGATATGTATTGAATTGTGTGAGGCAAATGTCGATCACACCAGATACTGACTGCTTTTTTGAGACCCGGACCTCAATAAAGCAAAACTGCACATTTCAGAGTGGTCTTTTATTGTGGGCAGCCTAAGGCACACTGTGCAATAATCATGCTGATTAATCAGCATCTTGATATGCCACACCTGTGGGGTGGAATGGATTATCTTGGCAAAGAAAAAATGCTCACTAACACAGATTTAGACAGATTTGTGAACAATATTTGAGAGGAATATGTCTTTTGTGTATCTAGTAAAACTTTTAGATCTTTGAGGTCAACTCATGAAAAATGGGAGCAAAAACAAAAGTGTTTATATTTTTGTTCAGTATATGCACGCACGCACGCATTTTCCAATACCACATGAAAGTGGTAGGTTTTTATCTTATTTGTCCAGCTTCCATACTCTCTTGTGTGGGCCGCAGCGGTACTCAGTTGTAATATACTTTTCCACCACTTGTGGCAGTAATGACAATCTCAAACAAACAGACTAAGTCTGGAGCTAAAGTCAGAGTTTCTTAAGCGCAAACATTATGACTAAAGTGGTGAGTTATATTTTCATCCATCCACCCATTTTCTACTGCTTGTCCCTCTCAATCAATCAATCAATCAATCAATGTTTATTTATATAGCCCTAAATCACAAGTGTCTCAAAGGGCTGCACAAGCCACAACGACATCCTCGGTTCAGATCCTACATAAGGGCAAGGAAAAACTCAACCCAGTGGGATGTCAATGAGAATGACAATGAGAAACCTTGGAGAGGACCGCAGATGTGGGTGACCCCCCCTCTAGGGGAGACCGGATGCAATGGACGTCGAATGGGTCTAGCATAATAAAACGGGGAACCCTCGGGGTCACCGAGGTGGCTGGAGCCAATCCCAGCTGCTTTGCACTTAAATTGTATTGACAGTTTATTTAAGAAACACATTTTATTATTATCCTTTGTTATGGTGTTTATTTTCGCACTGCTTAATTGTATGCAAATGTTTTTTCACCAGTTTTACCAGTCCCTTCCTTTGCAGTTTAATTTGATTAGTATTTAAATTTTTTAAATTAAATTACTTTAATTGGCATGAGCCTCGATGATAAACTTTGTGATTAAATGCTTTCATATCAATTGACAATGTGTATCCTGTTAAACTGAAAGTAGGTTAGATATAACTACTGAATACCATTAAAATAAAGAGTAAGATTACTAATTCAGTGTTAATTGAGTCAGCTTCTCTGTAGTGAAAAAGCTGGGCACTCAGGTCAAAAAGGTTAAGAACCCCTGATCAAATGACTTTAGTAACATTTATATACTGACATTATATTAGGTATGGATAGTATCAACATCTGGATTGATCACACATACTATACTGCTCGGTGTGTGTGTGTGCAGCATTCTTAGCTCTGCAAAAATTTGCAGACAATACCCTATAATGATAATGTGAAGATTTATTTTATTTATTTCTGCAAATGTTTTTAAAATAGAAAATAAAAAAAATCAGTGTAAGTAGTCACAGCTTTTGCTCAATACTTTGTTGATGCATTGTTGGCATCAATTACAGCCTCAAGTCTTTTTGAATAACATGCCACAAGATGGGCACACCTATCTCTGGGCAGTTTCACCCATTTCTCTTTTCAGCACCTCTCAAGCTCCATCATGTTGGATGGGAAGTGTTGGTTTTCATCCAGGATGTCTCTGTACATTTCTGCATTCATCTTAGACTACTCAGGGAGATGACCAAGAACCGGAACCTGCCAGAGCTCGAACATTCTTCCTTGGAGAGAGGTGACAACCATCGCTCCAGCAATCCACCAATGAGGCCTGTGTAGTACAGTGGCCAGACGGAAGCCATTTCTTAGTAAAACGTTTGCCAAAATGCACCTAGAAGACTCTGACCATGAGAAACAAATTATTTGGTCTGATGAGACAAAGATGGAAATCTTTGGCGTGAATGCCACCGGTCATGTTTGGAGGAAACCAGGCGCCGCTCATCACCAGGCCAATGCCATTCCTACAGTGAAGCATGGTGGTGGCAGCATCATGCTGTGGGGTTGGTTACCAGCGGCAGGATCTGGGAGACTAGTCAAGAAAGAGGGAAAGATGAACGCAGAAATGTACAGAGAGACATTCTGGATGAAAACCAACACTGGATGGAGTTTTCAGAGGTGCTGCAAAGAGGAATGGGCGAAACGGCCCATTCATAGGTGTGCCAAGCTTATGGCATCGTATTCAAAAAGACTTGAGGCTGTAATTGCTGCCAATGGTGCATCAACAAAGTATTAAGCAAAGGCTGTGAATACTTATGCAAATATGATTTTTTATTTTTAATAACTTTGAAAATAAAAATATATATAAAAAAATCACATTGTCATTATGGGTTGCTGTCTGTAGAATGTTGAGGACAAAAATACTGCATTTTAAAATAAGGCTATAATATAACAACATGTGGTAAAAGTGAAACGCTGTGAATACTTTCCGGATGTACTGTATGCTGTATTATTATTTTGTACCTTATATGGTTTATTATCAAGTATTTATTAAATACCATCAATTTGAGGTGAATGGGTAATATTTTCTGCAAAAGACACCTGAATGGGCGGGATTTCCCCAGAAGGATCAAAAATCTGCAAATTTGCCGAGACTGGAAAGCGGAAACACTGAATACTTCTATCCCACTGTTTGCAGCTTTGTTCAGTATGTGTCCACTTTGACATACTTGCTATGTGCTCCACACTGGGGATGGCCATTGTGCTGTATTTGTGAATACAGTGGCAGCACCAGGTCAGTTTCTGCTCCTTCTCGTCCTCTCCAGCGCCTCCATGTACATCAACAAAATAGGAACCCCACTGGTTGGACACAGCAGAGGGTGGCTTCATGCTTTCCTGTTGAGATGGTAAACACACAAACCAAATTACTTTGATTCATGTAAACAAAAAAGAAAAAAAAGGGAAAAAAATGAATTTAACATTTAAACATCACACGGCCGAAAAAAAATTGTTCAATAAAAAGTATTTTTTATTATAAAAGTAATAATGGCCCAAAGGGAATACAACATTCAAATTTCCAGACCATAGGGCGCACCTCATCGTTTTAAAGTTCCTTGGGTGAGTAATGTAAACTCACTACACCGGTATGTTCTAGCGCTTTCATGGCGAGTTTACTGACAGATATAAGTAAGAACTTTACACTACTTTATATTAGAAATGGCAACAGCAGAGGATGAATGTCCCATAACAAGAAGATAGAGAAAAAGGAGAAGCTTATCGACAACGGTGTCTCCACGAACTACAAAGGCGGACGCGCACAATTTTTCAAGGCAAGGCAACTTTATTTGTATAGCACTTTTCCTACACAAGGCAGACTCAAAGTGCTTCACAGCACAACATGTGGTACAACCAAAGTGAAATGAAAGAAAATAAAAGCAAGATTAAAATGCAGACAATAAAAATAAAAACAGTGCGGACGTTAAAAGTTAAAAGATTTAGCTGAAAGCTAAGGTGAACATAAAAGTTTTCAGTCTAGATTTAAAAGTAGTCAGAGTTGGGGAAAGTCTGACATCTTCAGGAAGTTTATTCCAGCTATTTGTTGCATAGTGACTGAATGATGCTCTCCCTTGATTTGAGTTTACTCTGGGAACCGCTAACAGATTGGTCTCAGAAGATCTTAGTGATCTAGAGGCCTTATATAGTGGGAGTATATCAGTGATATACTTTGGCCCTAGACCGTGTAGTGATTTATATGTGAGCAGGAGGATTTTGAAATCAATTCTCTGATGTACAGGGAACCAATGTAAGGATTTAAGAATTGGTGTAATGTGCTCACATTTTTTGGTCTTTGTTAGAACTCTAGCAGCAGCGTTCTGAACAAGTTTTTTTGGGAAGACCTGCAAGGAGACCATTACAATAGTCTAGCCTACTGGTAATAAAGGCATGTACAAGTTTTTCTTAGTCTTGAGCTGACATGAGCACTCTAAGTCTTGTTACATTTTTGAGGTGATAGGCCGATTTTGTTACTGATTTGATGTGACTGTCGAAATGTAAATCAGAATCTAAAATAACCCCAAGATTTCTGGCTTTATTTGAGGTTTTCAGGGACAGTGATTGAAGGTGTTGGATGACTTTAAACCTTTCTTTTTTTAGCACCAAAAACAATTATCTCAGTTTTATCTTCATTTAGTTGTAGGAAATTTTGGCACATCCAGTGTTTGACTTGCTCAATGCACTGGCACAAAAGATCTAAATTGAATAGAATTATTAACTATTTGCAATACGTCTGTTGATAGGCAGTCAAAAACGTTCTTAAAGAAGTTGGTAGGTAAAACATTAAGGCAGCAGGTGGATGACTTTAGAGCTGTCACCGTTTCCACTAGAGTTTTAGAGTCTATGGCATTAAAGCTTGCCATCATTGCTGTGTTACTTTTGCCTAAATGGGGTGGTGATCCAACTTTTTTGCTTGAGATATTGATGGCGCATCTGATGCCTTCAATTTGATCAGTATAAAAGAATGCAAACTCATGGCATTTCTGCGTGGAATGGAGCTCGGCTGGTATTTGTGTTGGGGGGTTGGTCAGTCTGTCAACGGTTTTGGCCTGATTAGTGTTGCTGTTTATGATATTGGAGAAGAATGTTTCTCTAGCACTTTTTAAGACTAAATTGTAGGCCTGGAGGCTCTCTTTATAGATGTCATGGTGAATATGAAGTTTTGTATTCCGCCAGATTCGTTCAGCCTTCCTGCACTCTCTTCTCTGGACAGTAGATTTTCTCCAGGGTGCCTTTTGCTTACCAGAAATCGTTTTAACTGTAACAGGTGCAATGATATCTATGATATACACAATTTTGGAATTTAAGTTGCTTACAAGATCATCAGCATGACATGGGTTTAGAGGTGGAAGTGAGGAGATGGCGTTTTTAAAGAGGACATTAGCATGTTCATTTATGTACCGCTTTTGACATTTTTTGATTCTGTTTGTGTGTCCGGAATTACAGAAATGTTAAAGAAAACACAGAAATGATCAGACAATGAAGGATCAATCACAAGAACATCAGAAACATTGAGACCTTTTGTGATAATTAGGTCCAGAGTCCCTTACAATGAGTAGCCTCTTTCACATATTGAGACAGTTCAAATGTGTCTAAAATAGTAAAAAGTTATTTTGCGCCCTTGTCATTCAAATTGTCAATATGAAAATTAAAATGACCAGTTATAACCAGGCAGTCAAAGTCAGTGGAGATGCTAGACAATAATTCAGTAAAATCATCGAAAAAATTTGCAGAATATTTAGGTGGCCTGTAGATAATTAACAGGAGAATTTTGGGAGAGCATTCCAACACAGCACACAGGTATTCAAATGATGTAAAATCACCAAGTGACATCTGTTTCCCCTGAAACATGTTTTTAAATATAGCAGCAACCCCTCCACCTCTTTTCCCCGATTTACATATATCAATAAAGTTATAGTTGGGGGGTGCTGTCTCGATCAGAATGCTTGCACTGTTATTTTGTTCCAGCCATGTTTCAGTTAAAAACATAAAATCAAGTTTAGAAGTGGTAATAAAATCATTGACTAAAAATGATTTGTTATTCAGAGACCTGACATTGAGCAGACCCATCCTGATGGTGTTATTGACAGGCTTCGATGTTGGCTTTGATTTGGAGAGAATAGGAATGAGATTGTTTAGGTTAGCAGGGTGGCTAAGTTTCCCAATGTTTACTCTCTTGGTAGTCACAACAGGAATGTAGAAGGTGCCATGATTTGATGTAGGCAACTTTGGGCCCAGCTGATAATGTGGTCTACTGCTGAACCCTTTTCTGTATCAGAAATATTCAGGACTGCTGCCAGGGTGAGGCGGGGTTTGCCGTAAGGACTTACGCAGATCTCCAATACAGATCAGCAGGTACCAGAAGGTAAGAAAAGTTGCTTTTGCATTATATTGCGATACCAAATGCCAGATAATATGTCTTACCTTGTACACACACCATAATAATACTCGTATGTTGAAGAACAGTACAATCCTTCAAGCGGTGCGGCTTTATAGCTTACCAAAGTCTTACTAAAACATTTTGATGGATTTTTGAGCGCTGTGTGTAATGTTCTATATTTTCAATGGAACATATAAAATGTTGGTGTTGTTTACTTGAGTCATATTGCTATCTACACGTATCTCTTATGTGTGACTGCCATTTACTGGTCACACTTACCATTTTAACATGTACCAAATAAAATAGCTTTGAGGTCGGTAAGCAAAACCAGAATTATTGCGTACATTAGGCGCACCGGGTTACAAGGCGCACTGTCAAGTTTTGAGGGGAAAAAAAGGATTTTAAGTGCGCCTTATAGTCCGGAAAATACTGTATTTAAACTTCAGAGTACAGCAGTAAAAATAACACCCAATACAATGTAATGTGATAATCCATCCATCCATCTATTTTCTACCGCTTGTCCCTCTTGGGTTCGCGGGGCTGCTGGAGCCTATCCCAGCTGCATTCGGGCAGGGCACACCCTGGACTAGTTGTCACCTCATCGCAGGGCCAACACTGATAGATAAACAACATTCACACTCACATTCACACACTTGGGCCAATCAACCTATGTAATGTGATATCACTGCTAGACTCTGGAAAGAGGTTCTGCAGCCTCCGTAGCAAGAACCTCCAGGTTCTGTAACAGCTTCTTCCCCAGGCCATAAGACTCTTGAACACATCAAAATAATCCCCTCAGTTCCCCCAAAAAACATATTAACTCGCTGGACTATAAAGACAATATAACATACATCCGTAAACGTGGATGCATATGCAAAAGTGCAATATATTTATGTGTACAGTAATCTATTTATATAGGCAACTTCTTTTGTAAATTTAAACACTCTGCACCTTATTGCTCTTTTATCCCGCACTACAACGAGCTAAAGCAACATTTCATTCTTATCTGTACTGTAAAGCTCAAATTTGAATGACAATAAAAGGAAGTCTAGGTTTATTAGGAGGTTCTGTAAACAGACCCCACCAACCAAACCTTGTCTTCCTGGAGCTGCTGTGACGCAGTTCCTATGATTACCGTACTGTAATTTAAAAATACTGCATTGCAAATCCTTTTGCCATGTTAAAGTTTTAAAGAAAACAATTTAGAAAAGTAGTTGCAGTATTTTTTGTTATGTTTTTTTTGTTTACAGTGTAAATTGCACAGATCTACTCGAGCAGGATTCTGGAGTACAGCAAAATTATCAATTGGAATTTCAATCCTACTTCCTTATTCTGAATTAGCCTGTTATATAGTTCAAGAACCCTGCTGCATTTAAAGAGAGAAAGCCTGTCTGTCGACAGAAAATGACATTTAAGGCCGGTTTTGGACAGATTTTGACTTTAAGGCTTTGGCCTTATATTTTAATCAGATGACAAACAACACTTATACATTTAAATGCAGTTGTTTTGTCTTTTTTTTCTCTTTCTCCTGTTTCTTACAATGTGGTTACAATCCACCAGCGCAAAATTCAATGCTACTCCTTTTTCATTGTTATTTTATTATTATAATATACTACCTGTATTTTACCCCAATTTCTATATTTTGTTGACGAGTGCATAATAAATTCAACATCTATTGCCTTGTGTGCAGGTTATATAACAGGCTGCAGACCAAAGAAAGGAAAACAGATTAACTGAGATTGAGGTTGGTGGACGGAAAATGTGAACAGGTTGACCTTACCTCATACTTTCCCTTTTTCTCGAGTGGCTCCACTTGGGCCTCATTTAATTTTGCTGCGTCACTCTTGGGAACACCCTCCCCCTCCATTTCCTCCACAATCATCACCGTTTCCCACTTCCCAAAACTGCTTGCAGGGAACATGTCCGACCTCATGCTGTCTCCAAAATAGACAACCTGAAAGGAATCAGTAAAAAAGTTCATATGAAAATACATTCATCTTGCTTTCAACATGCTAGGTTAATAGAGCTGCATGGCTTAGTCGTGGCACCCAAAGGGGGATTGGATATGACACAGTGACTCTGGCTCTTCATAACCTCTTTGCACTCTGCCTGGAAGAGATGATGCGAGTTGAAACAAGCCAAACCGAGTTGAGTTGCATTCCATAAAGTGAGCTGTGGGCCCACATTGTTAAATGCTATAAGCCCCATTTAAGCAGGTATATTTTCATACCTTTCAAGAGGAAAAAGAAAAAGGGAAACTATAGTATAATTTTTTTGCATTAAAAATACTCTAACTAGTACAAGTTATCCAAAAAGTTACTTTAGTAAATGTAACAGATTACATTTAGAGTGACACTACCCACCTATGAGAATGATATATTATTATACATTAGACCAGTGGTGTCAAAGTCAATAAATTATCTATGGCCCCCGGGATGATATTTGATTAGTATTAGAACCGGCCCACAGGCCACAGACTCCTGCTGCTGTTTTGCACGCACCAATACTCCATCAGTGTTGGCGCTAGGAACTTTCAAAATGGGGTCACAGTACATTTTTGGGGTCCCACTTTTTTTGTAACCGTTTTGAAAACAAATGATAAATGTATGCATAATCCTGTTATATCTCACATTCCATATTGTGTTTTGGAAAAAGGTTGTCATAAACGTTACTTAATTCATTAAAAAAAATAATACAAAAGAAAACAAATGTTTATGTATATGTAAATGTATTCAGTTATAAACATTCATTCACTTTCTTCTTTTCTTCATGAATCTAAACTCTACCGCTGCCGGTATTTTTTTTCTATATTTTTATTGTAATATTTTCAGAATGTATTTTTGACCAAAGTAAGACAAAGAAAACAATCTGAAGTTGTCTTTACTTGTTTGTTTTAATTCCATGATTTTAATAGTTTGGCCCGCGTATGCACAGATTTTCCTCCATGCGGCCCCTGAGCTAAACTGAGTTAGACTAATTGACTTTGTGTAGTTTAGAATATGGTACAATAAATTGACATATTTATACTCATCTTTAATGTACACAATTAATCAGTGGCCACCATATCCTTACATTTGTCTGTATGCTGTAACTATAAATGTATGATTCTTTCTCATTAAAGGTCAAAAGCTAGCCAGTTTTATGTTTTAGTAATTTTTTTCCTTACTCAGAATCAAAACCTTAATACTAAGGTAGCTATCGAAATGTGAGAATGCCGTACAATTAAACCCCTAAATTAATATAAATTAGTGCTGTCAAACTATTTATTTGTAAAATTAAATTGATTACACTTTATAATCTGGATAGATCACAATTAATCACAGGTTAATACTCATTTGCATAATTTAAATTAACTTAAAAAAACAGCGATGTTTGGTCACAAATGCAATTTCATTGTTAAAATGTCATCCAGGAGCATTTTTTTAAACGTTGTACTTAAATGCACACTACTTAAGCTCTTAAACCTGGTAAAAGTATTACCCAAAGTTGAAGTTAAATTGCGTATGCATTGACCTGATCATTGACCGTGTAACAACCTGTTCAGTTCAGCTCAGTTCAGTTCAAGTTTATTTCGAACATGCATACGATACAATGTAATGCATCACATATTTCCGGTTGTTTAATTACAGCACATTCAAAAAGGAGTAGGAAGAGGCAAAGCTTATTTAATCCTAGCCCTTTTCACATTATAGCAATTTTATCCCGGTTCCTTGCTCTCTGAAACAGTGAATAAATAATGTATAATTAATATACCATAGTAAGTAAACAAATATTAAATACATAAATAACCATTATCTAAAAAAAAAAAAAAAAAAGGTTCTAAATGTTCATTACAATGGTTCTTCTTTGTACTTTGTGAACACTTGTAGTTTGAACAGTCTAAACTGAATCATATTGGTGCTTTGTTTGATGTCCTTGTTTAATCCATTCCATAATTTAATTCCACATACGGATATGCTAAAGGTTTTAAGTGTTGTACACGCATACAAATGTTTTAAATAAAATTTTCCTCTAAAGTTATATTTCTCCTCTTTTGTTGAGAAGAATTGTTGTAAATTCTTGGGTAGCAGGTTATAGTTTGTTTTGTACATCATTTTAGCTGTTTGCAAATGCACCAAGTCGTTGCATTTCAATATTTGTGATTCAATAAATAAAGTGTTTGTAAGTTCTCTATATCCAGCATTATGTATTATTCTAATTGATCTTTTTTCTAACACGGTTAGTGAATGAAGCGCACATTTGTAGATGTTTCCCCATATTTCTACACAATAACTCAGATATGGTTATAATAGCGAGCAGTAGAGAATATGGAGTGATTTTTGGTACATAAAATGTTTTGCTTTATTCATTATTGACGTGTTTCTTGCTACTTTATGTTGTCTTTTTTTTATATGAGGTTTCCAGTTCATTTTATCATCTATTACACCCAAAAATGTGTTTTCTTTTACCTGCTTCTTGCTATTCTTACTTAGCACCTAATTTAGTTACTATAAGCCTCTGCAAACTTCCCGGTTTGACTTTTTGTACCATACTGCTTTGTGTGAACGGATTATTAATTATCAAAAATGTTATTGATCTAAAACATCCATTCGCTCGCATCCTGGGTAGGCTAAACCAAATCTTGGCTTGCCACGATGCGCATAAGTTAATGATTTCAACAACGTTAACATAACTAAATAAACACATGCCTTTGCCAACTGCTTGAGTCCGAGGCGACACACACAACCCAGCAATAACACAAAAGATGCATATTTTACAGTCGCTTATGATGTTATAACAGGGCTAATGTTGACGTTAAAGGAAACTCTAGGGTGGGGTTTTGCACGAGGACAAGTTCTGTTTCTGGACCTATTTCTATTTTGGTTGATTATCCCTGAAATGCGGGCAGCACGGTGGAAGAGGGGTTAGTGCATCTGCCTCACAATACGAAGGTCCTGAGTAGTCTTGGGTTCAATCCCGGGCTCGGGATCTTTCTGTGTGGAGTTTGCATGTTCTCCCCGTGACTGCGTGGGTTCCCTCCGGGTACTCCGGCTTCCTCCCACCTCCAAAGACATGCACCTGGGGATAGGTTGATTGGCAACACTAAATTGGCCCTAGTGTGTGAATGTTGTCTGTCTATCTGTGTTGGCCCTGCGATGAGGTGGCAACTTGTCCAGGGTGTACCCCGCCTTCCGCCCGATTGTAGCTGAGATAGGCTCCAGCGCCCCCCGCGACCCCAAAAGGGAATAAGCGGTAGAAAATGGATGGATGGATGGATCCCTGAAATGCCAAAACATAAATTACAGGGTTACAGATGGATGGCCCGGAAATCCTTTAATCATCTCAAAAAGGTGTGTTTTATTTGTACATAAAACATACACAGAACAGTTAAGAACTCTGTGTCTGTGTCCTATCTTTGTGTTGGAGCAGGTTCTATCAAGCACTGTGCTCCCTGCAGTGTCCATGCACTCTTCACATGAGGTGTTCAAGCGTACTGCATAACTCTGAGTGTAGGCGAATACTCTTTCAGACAGTCCCTGTGCTTTTTTTTTTTTAGTACTACTGCAAAATTGGCCAAAAAAAGCTGTTAGTGCCAGCATTTTCATAAAGAAGGTAAACTGAGAAACACTATTTACAAAACCCAAAACCAGTGAAGTTGGCACGTTTTGTAAATGGTAAATAAAAACAGAATACAATGATTTGCAAATCCTTTTCAACTTATATTCAATTGAATAGACTGCAAAGACAAGATATTTAATGTTCGAACTGAGAAACGTAAGTTTTTTTTTGCAAATAATCATTAACTTTTAATTTAATGACAGCAAAACGTTGCAAAAAAATTGGCACAGGGGCATTTTTACCACTGTGTTACATGGCCTTTCCTTTTAACAACACTCAGTAAACGTTTGGGAACTGAGGAGACCAATTTTTTAAGCTTTTCAGGTGGAATTCTTTCCCATTCTTGCTTGATGCACAGCTTAAGTTGTTCAACAGCCCGGGGTCTCCGTTGTCGTATTTTACGCTTCACATTGTGCCACACATTTTTAATGGGAGACAGGTCTGGACTACAGGCAGGCCAGTCTAGTACCCGCACTCTTTTACTAAAAAGCCACGCTGTTGTAACACGAGGCTTGGCATTGTCTTGCTGAAATAAGCAAAGGCGTCCATGATAACGTTGCTTGAATGGCAACATATGTTGCTCCAAAAGCTGTAGGTACCTGTATATGCCAGCTTTTTTGAAACATGTTGCAGGCATCAAATTCCAAATGAGCTAATATTTGCAAAAAATAACAACGTTTTCCAGTTCGATTGTTAAGTATCTTGTCTTTGCAGTCTATTCAATTGAATATAAGTTGAAAAGGATTTGCAAATCATTGTATTCTGTTTTTATTTACGATTTACACAACGTGCAAACTTCACTGGTTTTGGGTTTTGTAATTGAAGAAAGAACTTGTAGCAACTAGCAACTTCTCCTGTTCCTTCTTCCTTAACGAAAAAGTTTAATTAAAATTAAAGTGCTTGTTAAATGTTCATTATCCATTTCATTTGTCATTTATATGTATTTCATATTGGGGTTTTTTTTTTACATGTAAAACTATATCTATTGTATGTAATTTTGTGTTATCTGTCGGTTTTGTGTTAATATTTTTGGTATCTGGAATACAATAATAGGCTTTGCAGTGTTTCTTGTCAGTATTCGATTTCTGGATGATTCAGTTTTTGCCTGAAATTTTGAAAGGATATTGAAAACCGAGATAACACTGTCGAGGCCTTATCCATTAATGTTGTATTCTTTCAATGGCAGCCTGTTTAGTCCGTTCTAGTTGTTTCTTTAGGTCAGTGCTGCCACTTAGCAAAATATATTATGCCTTTATTACACAACATTATCTTATTGATGCAAATTTACAAGTCCATTCAACACAAACATGATCAAAAGTCTTTCCAATCCATACTTTCAAAGTTAGTTAGTTAATTATATTTATATAGCGCTTTTCTCTAGTGACTCAAAGCGCTTTACATAGTGAACCCCAATATCTAAGTTACATTTTTTTAAACCAGTGTGGGTGGCACTGGGAACAGGTGGGTAAAGTGTCTTGCCCAAGGACACAACCGAGCTATACCGCCCCAAACGATGGACCACAATATCATTATGAAATGTGCAAAATTTTAGCACAACACAGGGTGCTAAAATTTTGCACATTTCATAATGATATTGAAGTATGAATCAAGTAAAATACATTATTAAATCTTTTGTTATTTCTCGACTCACACTTTTTAGGCAGCACCAATACAAAATGTTAATTTTTCAAATGTGAGCAGCCACCATTGGAGAGTAATGGCGACAAGTTCAGGCTAGCGACAATAGACTCTAAAACGACGTAATCTTTTCCTCACTTGGCAGAGTAAAATTGGCCAAATAATCTGTTGTTTGCAATTTCAACCTTAAAGGGGAACTAATGTTTTTTTGGAATTCTGCCCATCGTTCACAATCAGTATGAGAGACAAGAAACCGGATGTATTTTTTTTAAATGCAATGTAACTCGTAAATAAACGTAGATAAGTCAGCTTAAAATGGATCCAATGGGAAGTCCTCTTTTCCACCCATAAAGCCCTCTAAAAAAACATCCAAAAAGTGCCAACAGTACTCTGTTTACATTTCGTGACCTGAATTTTAAACTAAGTATTGGTAATATTGTTATTATAAGCGCTAATGCAGACAGACTATTTTTTAGCGGCACATGTTGACGTCATTGGCTGGTGAGCTGATTTCTCGCCTTTAGATCATAAATATTGCCTCTCACCTGGATAGTAGAAGGATGAGGACATAATCCGACAAATTGGTACAATTGGTACACCATGGTATCCAATTTTGACCCGGAAATGTTTGCTAATTGAGTATATAATATATCGTAACAGCAGACATGCATGCTGTTAGTTTCTCTCTGGGACTGCTTTAATAATAATAATTGATTGCATTTATATACTCAAAGTGGGCAGCACGTTGGAACAGGGGTTAGTGCATCTGCCTCACAATACGAAGGTCCTGAGTAGTCCTGAGTTCAATCCCGGGCTCGGGATCTTTCTGTGTAGAGTTTGCATGTTCTCCCCGTGACTGCGTGGGTTCCCTCCGGGTACTCCGGCTTCGTCCCACCTCCAAAAACATGCACCTGGGGATAGGTTGATTGGCAACACTAAATTGGCCCTAGTGTGTGAATGTGAGTGTGAATGTTGTCTGTCTATCTGTGTTGGCCCTGCGATGAGGTGGCGACTTGTCCAGGGTTTACCCCGCCTTCAGCCCGATTTTAGCTGAGATAGGCTCCAGCGACCCCCCGCGACCCCAGAAGGGACAATCGGTAGAAAATGGATGGATGGATGCTTCACAGTGAGAATCCACTTTTGTGTACATGGAAGTAATGGTAAATGGATTATATTTATATAGCGCTTTTTTTTACCTTCATGGTACTCAAAGCGCTTTGATAGTATTTTCACATTCACCCATTCATTCCCACACTGGTGGTGGGAGCTGCCATGCAAGGCCCAAACCACGACCCAACAAGAGCAAGGGTTAAGTGTCTTGCCCAAGGACACAACGGACGTGATTCGGATGGCGGAAGCTGGGATCGCACCTGGAACCCTCAAGTTGCTGGCACGGTTGCTCTACCACCCGAGCCACGCCGTCACCCTGAGAGCCTGAAGGCAGCCTTTTTACTCAGACCAACTCACAATTTGTAATCAAAATAATGGGTAAATGTGAAAATTATAGACATTTAAAAGCAAAAATGTGTTCTTTCAAACCACTAAATGTAACTAGGCAGTGGTGTTATTATATTTTTTGGTTTAACAAATGAAACACTCTGATGCACAGGTGTCAAGGCCCGGGGGCAAAATCTGGCCCGCCACATTATTTTATGTGGCCCGCGAAAGCCTGGAAATAATATGCGTTAATAAAATGCTTAATCTTTTAACATTAAAAATCATGTACTGCATGCAATTGCATATCTTTTAAAATTCGATATTATCAAAATTAAAATATTATATTATCATGTCTCCTTTCTGAGCTGCCACCTTATCGTGGTAGAGGAGTTTGCGTGCCCCAATGATCCTCGGAGCTATGTTGTCCGGGGGCTTCTATACCCCCTGGTAGGGTCTCCCAAAACAAACAGGTCCTAGGTGAGGGATCAGACAAAGAGCAGCTCAAAGACCTTTATGAAAAGTACAACTCGAGGACCTAGATCTTCCTCGCCCGGACACGGGTCACCGGGACTCCCCTCTAGAGCCAGGCCCAGAGGTGGGGCACGATGGCGAGCCCCACCATGGGGCCCGGCCGGGCTCAGCCCGAAGAGCAAACGTGGGTCCCCCCTCCAATGGGCTCACCATTCATGGGAGGGGTCATAGAGGTCGGGTGCAATGTGAGCTGGGCGGAAGCCGAAGGCAGGGCATTTGGCGGTCCGATCCACGTCACCTCTCTGGGAGGAAAGGAGCCTGAGCTGGTGCGCGAGGTGGAGAAGTTCCGGCTAGATATAGTCGGACTCACTTCGACGCACAGCAAGGGCTCTTGAACCAGTTCTCTCGAGAGGGGCTGGACTCTTTTCCACTCTGGCGTTGCAGGCAATGAGAGGCGACGGGCTGGGGTGGCAATTCTTGTTGCCCCCCGGCTCAAAGCCTGCACGTTGGACTTTAACCCAGTAGACGAAAGGGTAGCTTCCCTTCGCCTTCGGGTGGAGGGACGGGTCCTGACTGTTGTTTGTGCTTACGCACCGAACAGCAGCTCAGAGTGCCCACTCTTTTTGGATTCTCTTGAGGGAGTATTGGAGAGTGCTCCCTCGGGTGATTCCTTGTTCTGCTGGGGGACTTCAACGCTCATGTTGGCAACGACAGTGAAACCTGGAAAGGCGTGATTGGGAAGAATGGCCGCCTGGATCTGACCCCAAGTGGTGCTTTGTTATTGGACATTTGTGCTCGTCACGGATTGTCCATAACAAACACCATGTTCAAACATAAGGGTGTCCATATGTGCACTTGGCACCAGGACACACTCGGCCGCAGTTCCATGATTGACTTTGTAGTTGTGTCGTCGGATTTGCGGCCTCATGTTTTGGACACTCGGGTGAAGAGAGGGGCAGAGATTTCTACTGATCACCACGTGGTGGTGAGCTGGCTCCGATGGTGGGGGAGGATGCCGGACAGACCTGGCAGGCCCAAACGCATTGTGAGGGTTTGCTGGGAACGTCTAGCAGAGTCTCCTGTCAAAGAGAGTTTCAATTCCCACCTCCGGAAGAACTTTGAACATGTCACGGGGGAGGCACTGGATATTGAGTCCGAGTGGTCCATGTTCCGTTCCTTTATTGTCGAGGCGGATGATTGGAGCTGTGGCCGCAAGGTGGTTGGTGCCTGTCATGGCGGTAATCCTAGAACCCGCTGGTGGACACCAGCAGTAAGGGATGCCGTCAAGCTGAAGAAAGAGTCTTATCGGGTCCTTTTGGCTCATGGGACTCCAGAGGCAGCGGACAGGTACTGGCAGGGCAAGCGAAGTGCGGCTTCAGCGGTCGAGGAGGCAAAAACTCGGACATGGGAGGAGTTTGGGGAAGCCATGGAAAACGACTTCGAAGCGATTATGGTCCACCATCCGCCGCCTGAGGGGGGGAAGCAGTGCACTCGGTTGGTAGAGCGGCCGTGCCAGCAACTTGAGGGTTCCAGGTTCGATCCCCGCTTCCGCCATCCTAGTCACTGCCGTTGTGTCCTTGGGCAAGACACTTTACCCACCTGCTCCCAGTGCCACCCACACTGGTTTAAATGTAACTTAGATATTGGGTTTCACTATGTAAAGCGCTTTGAGTCACTAGAGAAAAGCGCTATATAAATATAATTCACTTCACTTCATTTCACTGTCAAACGGTGTATGGTGAGGATGGTGTGCTGCTGACCTCTACTGCGGCTGTTGTGGATCGGTGGAGGGAATACTTTGAAGACCTCCTCAATCCCACCAACACATCTTCCTATGAGGAAGCAGTGCCTGGGGAATCTGAGCTTGATCCGCATTGCCGGCAGTAAGTCGGACACGTTTCCAGTGAGAGTTGGACTCCGCCAAGGCTGCCCTTTGTCACCGATTCTGTTCATAACTTTTATGGACAGAATTTCTAGGCGCAGTCATGGCGTTGAGGGGATCCGGTTTGGTGGCTGCAGGATTAGGTCTCTGCTTTTTGCAGTTGATGTGGTCCTGATGGCTTCAACTGGCCAGGATCTTCAGCTCTCACTGGATCGGTTCGCAGCCGAGTGTGAAGCGACTGGGATGAGAATCAGCACCTCCAAGTCCGAGTCCATGGTTCTCGCCCGGGAAAGGGTGGAGTGCCATCTCGAAGTTGGGGAGGAGATCTTGCCCCAAGTGGAGGAGTTCAAGTATCTACGAGTCTTGCTCACGAGTGGGGGAAGAGTGGATTGTGAGATTGACAGGCGGATCGGTGCGGCGTCTTCAGTAATGCGGACGCTGTATCGATCCGTTGTGGTGAAGAAGGAGCTGAGACGGAAGGCAAAGCTCTCAATTTACCGGTCAATCTACGTTCCCATCCTCACCTATGGTCATGAGCTTTGGGTTATGACCGAAAGGACAAGATCACGGGTACAAGCGGCCGAAATGAGTTTCCTCCGCCGGGTGGCGGGCTCTCCCTTAGAGATAGGGTGAGAAGCTCTGTCATCCGGGAGGAGCTCAGAGTAAAGCCGCTGCTCCTCCACATCGAGAAGAGCCAGATGAGGTGGTTCGGGCATCTGATCAGGATGCCACCCGAACGCCTCCCTAGGGAGGCACGTCCGACCGGCAGGAGGCCAAGGGGAAGACCCAAGACATGTTAGGAAGACTATGCCTCCCGGCTGGCCTGGGAACGCCTCGGGATCCCCCGGGAGGAGCTGGACGAAGTGGCTGGGGAAAGGGAAGTCTGGGCTTCTCTGCTTAGGCTGCTGCCCCCGCGACACGACCTCGGATAAGCGGACGAAAATGGATGGATGGATGGATATTATCATGTATTCCAAAAATATTTTTTGTTAAAATAAAGATAAATACTGTACCCAAATATCTGCTTGACTTATGATTTCAAAACAAATTATCAATCAAATTGTAGACTGTAAAATTGACAGTAGATTTTACGGTTTTTTTTACCGTAAAATCAACTTTGGTACCGTTTTTTTCCATATACATTAAGACACTCAAACATTAAAAAACAAACAAAAAAACATTAAAACAAGATTTTACGGTAAAAAAAAAAAAACCTGGCAGCTCTGTTGCTTGAATTTTACCGCTAAAAACAATGGTATTGTTTTTCCATTCCATGTATTACATTTTTTTATATATTGTAAAAAAAACCCACTGCTTTTACTGTGAAATTCTGGTGACTGAGCTGCCATTGTTAAATAAAAATTTAAATATTTTTTTTGCAGCTTATGTAAAGAAATATATTGTTAATGTACTATATATATACATGCATATTCATATATTACTCACTATTAAAAGCGGCCCTCTGAGGGCAACCATAACTGCGATGTGGCCCTCAATGAAAACGAGTTTGACACCCCTGCTCTAATGGTTTATCATGGCTAAATGATTACAACAACACTTTCTACATACCCTACTTTAGTATGTTGAAAATATAAAACGCAGATATGCTTTCACATGACTGGTTCTATACATTAAAAGGATGTGCAGAGGAAAAAAAAAAGATTAGTTTTACTTTCCATCAAAGGTTTGGAGCAAACTTGGCAACCATGCTAAGTGACACATGCTTGCTATTTATCACAGTAGTGAGAATCAAACAAAGATCCATCATTTCACCTTTTGCCAAAAAACTATTTTGAGGTAAACCTCTAAGTGAGAGTCAGGTTTTCTGCACATCAATGCTCATTGGCCAGACTGTGTACTATGCAAGGTGGTGTGAATACCTTGGGTTCCATTTTTCCTGTCATGGTCTTAAGCAGTTCATGAAGGTGGATCCAGTTGCCTTGCGAGTACCAACCAGGTTTTTCCAATGATGGCAGATCATCAGTCTCTTCCACATTATTCACTGTGAGAGACAAAATAAATAACTAAAAAAATCCATATGAAGTAATACATCAAGAGCAAACTACTGTAAATGAGTTGGAATGCACCTAAAACGCCCAATTATACTCGAACATTTATCAACATACAGTATATGACATTGTTATGCAATTATGTGGAGGGACAAAATTATGAGAGTTGAGTTGAAATCAATTCAACTACTTATTAGCAAAATAAAAAATCAACCAGTTCAACAGTGAAATAAATACCGGATACTGACCACTGCAGGTAAAGTTTCCTAATTTCCTGTTATTTCTTGTAAGGTATAGTATAGTATAGTAAGTTTATATGAATACAAACAAACAACTATTAACAGCCAATACATTCCCATCTTATTTGAATAAAGTGCAACCGACATTTTAGGTTGAATTAACAAGAGGAAACATTTTCTGGTCACATTTTCAACATTCAAGCAATTTTCAATAAAACTACAGTAACCAACATTTTATAACAGTAGTTTTACCTGCTAAATAAAGATCCCCAGAAATGGTTTTCTTGTGGTGTGCTTGAAGCGCATCGAGAGAATGCCAAGAGTGTGCAAAGCAGTAATCAGAGCAAAGGGTGGCTACTTTGAAGAAACTAGAATATAAAACATGTTTTCAGTTTTTTCACCTTTTTTGTTAAGGTACATAACTCCACATGTGTTCATTCATAGTTTTGATGCCTTCAGTGACAATCTACAATAGTAATAGTTATGAAAATAAAGAAAACACATTGAATGAGAAAGTGTGTCCAAACTTTTGGCCTGTACTGTACGTGTATTCTTTTAAATGCAATAAACTTGTATTTCATTGTACCTGAAATGTAAACTTTTAAATCTTTAAGTTAAATAAAACAAGCAAATAACA
This sequence comes from Nerophis lumbriciformis, assembly GCF_033978685.3. Lineage (NCBI taxonomy): Eukaryota > Metazoa > Chordata > Actinopteri > Syngnathiformes > Syngnathidae > Nerophis > Nerophis lumbriciformis. The sequence goes on along the minus strand of NC_084581.2, from coordinate 25,346,388 downwards.
ATAAAATATACTTTGTCTGTTAGCATAAAGTATATTTTATTGTTGAATAAAAATAATAAAAATCAATAAAAGTGTGTATATTTGAGGGAGCCCTCAAATATACACAACTAAAAAATAAATAAATAAAATGGCTAAATAAAGAATTGACAAAGTTGCACTTCAATATTGAACATGTAGACAGAGGAAAAGTTGTACATTACTTAACGAACAATCAAGATAGAACCTTTTTGAACAAAAGTGCAGAGTAACAATATAAACACCACGATATAAGCAGATGTATTAATAGGTTATATATATATATATAAAAAACCCTTAAGCTTGGCAGATTCCGAGTGAGGAACACTGACATGAAACTATGACAAATATCTGTCAAACATTTGCAGCACTATTAAAAATACTAGTTTTTAGTTTTATGTCTTGTTTGCACTCACCCTGTACACTAAACGTGAAATGGGATTGTACTGTCGGGTGGTTGCGTTTTAAAGGGGAACTGCACTTTTTTTTTTTATAAATGTTGCCTATTGTTCACAATCATTATGAGAAACATGGCAATGAATGTTACTTTTTTTAAATGCATTCTAAATATTAAATAAATGCGATCAAAAGTCAGTTTACAACGGAGCATGTGGAAGCCGTTCAATTCTGCCTATAGAACCCCTAAAAAAACATCCAAACACCTCCATTAAGGTGTTATATACATGATGTAAGTATATTTGTAATGTAGTAACGGGCACATTTATATTAACATTTATTATTTTGATCATTTTAAGCATATTCATTTTAAAAACGCATCATGACGTTTGCTTTTTTTGTTTTCTTCATCACTGATTTCTGCTTACTGCAGACTTTATGAGAGCCAACAAACATAATTAAACATCACTTACTGTATACGTTCTGCTGTCATTAGGATGCCGACTGCTAGGATATTCATATATTCCCATTTAGGTGAACATTTTTTCATAATCCTCGCGAAGAAACGGGTTAGAGGGGTGTGGACCAAGCTCTTATTGTGTCTTTCTTGCCAGTTCCAGTTCCTAAATAGCTATCAAAGTGTCCCAACGCGTCGGATTATATTCTCAGCCATCAACTATCCAGGTGAGAGGCATGATTTATGATCTACAATAAACTTCCAAGGGGCAGGGAAGCGAGGAAACAGCAGACCAATCGAGGATGTAAACATAGGCACACACAGTAGTGATCACATCACTGCTATAAACAATTCGACTGCGTTAGCGCCTATAAAAACAATATCACTAATACTTGGTTAATATTCAAATCACGAAGTGTAAATGAAGTATTGTTAGCACTTTTTCAATGGTTATTTATCGGATTTTATGGGCAGAATAGAAAACCTCCAATTTGCTCTGACTTACTTACCCTTACCGGTAATTAATATTTACAATGCAATTTTTTTTTATCCATCCGCCGTCATGTCTTTCATAATGATTGTAGTCACGTGAAAGATTCCTTAAGGGACGCACGCTCTGGGATACACTCTTACATTGGCAGATTCATGCAGGAGGTGTGTGGGTGATTTTCAAGAGGGTGGTGCGTGTCTTGCCAGAACACCAGCTCGAATTTGAGAGCAAGCTGTAACAAGTGTGTCGCCTAGAAGCTGCTTGTAAAGTTAAAGTTAAAGTTAAAGTACCAATGATTGTCACACACACACTAGGTGTGGCGAGATTATTCTCTGCATTTGACCCATCACCCTTGATCACCCCCTGGGAGGTGAGGGGAGCAGTGGGCAGCAGCCGCAAAATACAATTCCTCACCTCCATGGCATAAAATTAACTACGTTTCTTCCAAGTATCACTGGAGGACAAGAGCATGCCAACGCAGGCACGCACAAACAAACCGAGCAGGAGGACACAAGAATCTAAAGCGCCAATGTGAAGTAGGTGTGATCGATCCAAATGTTGAAGCTATCAATACTGTACCTATAATGGTATTAGTGTATAAACAATACTAAACTAAATAGACTGAAATTAATACATCAATATTATTACAAAACCTTTTTACCGTTTACTAACTCAAAGTAAGTCTCTGGATACAGGAAGGCTTTGAGGGCAAACCCCAACTGATTCAATGGGAGCTAATATTCAATTTTACTTTTTGTTTAGTTACAGTGCACTAACCACTTTATTTTGTTAAAAAATTGTATGTAACATTCAATATCACAAATATATTATATCTGTACATACATACATACATACATACATACATACATACATACATACATACATACATACATACATATATATATATATATATATATATATACATGATCTGATTTAGAACAATACTAGAACATTTTACATTTTAAAAGATAAAACTACAAAAATGGGACCCATTACCTCCCTGCTTGGCACTCAGCATCAAGGGTTGGAATTGGGGGTTAAATCACCAAAATGATTCCCGGGCGCGGCCACCGCTGCTGCTCACTGCTCCCCTCACCTCCCAGGGGGTGAACAAGGGGATGGGTCAAATGCAGAGGACAAATTTATCCACACCTAGTGTGCGTGTGACAATCATTGGTACTTTAACTTTAACATTACAGAACTGAAAACGTTTTAAGTTATCTATTGTCAAAGTATCAGATTGGGAACAAAAGTGTTCAATCAGAACATCCCTACTAGTGCTAACTAACAACAAAGATGACAACTTTGTTTAGAAATACAGTATAGGACAAACATTTGGACACACCTTCTCATTCAATGAGTTTTCTTTATTTTCATGACTATTTACATTGTAGATTGTCACTGAAGGCATCACAACTATGAATGAACACATGTGGAGTTATGTACAGTACATAAAAAAGGTGAAATAACTAAAAAAAAATGTTTTATATTCCAGTTTCTTCAAAATAGCCACCCTTTGCTTTTAATACTGCTTTGCACACTCTTGGCATTCTTTCGATGAGCTTCAAGAGGTAGTCACCTGAAATGGTTTTCACTTCACAGGTGTGCTTGAAGCTCATCGAGAGAATGCCAAGAGTGTGCAAAGCAGTAATCAGAGCAAAGGATGGCTATTTTGAAGAAACTAGAATATAAAACATGTTTTTGTCAAGTACATAACTCCACATGTGTTCATTCATAGTTGTGATGCCTTCAGTGACAATCTACAATGTCATGAAAATAAAGAAAATGTATTGTATGAGGAGGAGTGTCCAAACTATATAGTCATACTGAAACATGCTGTTTCAAAAATAACTATTACATGTTTGTCGATTTGTAAGCAAGGGCAAGCAAATTGCTAACTTGCTAACTGTCCTACCGAGTTGAGTTAGAAATCTCATCCTCCAGATGTCCGACAAGCCTACGATTTAAATGCTCCCATGTTAAAAGCAAGGTCCGATTTGCAATCTGAGCTAGTTATTCGTACCTGTGACGTGTTTAGTTTTCAAATTTTCCTTTCCAGTTTTTGCGGTGGTAACTGATCGTGCTAGCACATGCATCCCCGTTTATGTCTGGAAAAACGACGTTGTCGACTATTCTCAACAAATTATTTTAATGTTTTTTGTTGACTGCATCATTACATTGTTGCACCCCTTCTAGTTACTGTAATTTAAACAAGTTGTATTTCACAATATATTGTTTTTCATGAGAAAAATTAGGTGCGTACTTAAGAATCGTGGAGATTAAATGTACTTCAAATTTGAATGTGTCTGGGACGCGTACCTAGCAACATCACTGCATATGCATACTGAAATGACACTGAAAGGCCACTACTGAGCTCAAGTATATTAACTCATCAATATCATTACCCGTTTGATCCTCATTGTCAGGCAGGCTTATTATTTGAGTTGTAATTTTTGGGTGTAAATTTGCTTTGTATTGAGAAGTGAGTTTAACTGTATGACAAAGTGAAAGAAGCACAGAATTTAAAGGCAAGCAACCTAGATTCTTGAAAGACCTCTGTTGCGGTTTTAAGGAGAAGAAACCAGGCTTGAGGGAATTTGTGATGATGACATCGAAAAGATCCTCAAAGTCCTTCCTGCAACAAGAGAAGAACAAAAATACAGTAGCTGAAGACTGGTGCACAAGGCACTTTATGTAGCATTAACACAAGCCTGATGGTCAACAAATATGATGTTTCCACCAAAATCATATTTGTTGACCACATGGAGACGCTCCAAAACTGATTAATTTATCCACAATCCTAGGCATTTTAAAAAAATATTGGTGCAATGTGGAGGCAATGCGGAAACCACAAGAACAATGTTTTATTACTGTGGCCAAAGTCCACCCTAATATTAAGACATTGTAATCACCGGTACACTTTTGATCTCACACCATGTCTAAACAAACAGATATTTTCAATAATGCATATTCTCCTCATTCAAGCTCCATCCACAGCGTTAAAAACATCTTTGTACATATATATATATATATATACATTCACCGGCTGTGTATATTGAAAAATCAGAAAGCCGTAAAAAGAAACCACACCATTCATAAATACGAGTGAGCTATTATATTTATGATGACGACAGAGTTATAGTGCACATTCTCTTTAAAATCAGTGCTCACACAGAGCGCAGGAGACAACTTAAATATTTGCACTCATGTTGTAGTCCCTGGGCAAGATATACAATCTAAGCAATTAATAACAATAAGTAAAAGAGGACATATTCGTAGCATTAAAGTTAATATAGAAAATACAGATGAATGCAGGCATGAAATCAGTAGCAGTGTCGTTCTATGCAGTACATGCCTACATACGATGATGATATGATGAGGGCGGTATAGCTCGGTTGGTAGAGTGGCCGTGCCAGCAACTTGAGGGTTCCAGGTTCGATCCCCGCTTCTGCCAACCTAGTCACTGCTGTTGTGTCCTTGGGCAAGACACTTTACCCACCTGCTCCCAGTGCCACCCACACTGCTTTAAATGGAACTTAGATATTGGGTTTCACAATGTAAAGCGCTTTGAGTCACTAGAGAAAAGCGCTATATAAATATAATTCACTTCACTGATACTATGAGGTCTAAACAGCTCAATGGGTAGTTTTGATTGGATTTGAGACAGTTTTTGAGGTGAGTTTTAAAGATGTTGTACGTGTGGGATGCTCTGACTGGATGTTATTCCAGATATTCCAGCCCCTGACTGAGAGGACTGACTGTGCAAAGGTGGTATGTCTCAGAGGAGTCGCCTTGATTCTCTCTGGTCTTTCTACCTAGTTACAACCAGATATAGTCTATTAGTGAATAAATACTCCAGTTATTATTCGTTAAAAACACAAAAAAGTGTTTAAGAGAAGACAAGATTGTGTGAGCAAATCTTAGAGTTGGTCAAGTCCGCTGTAAGAATGTTGCCAGCTTCTGGTGTTCTTTGTGTTCTAAATTAGTTTGAGTATAAATTACCGCATCATCGGCGTGCATTCGGACATGAATATATTGTAGACCGAGAAAATCACCGGCCTGAGTGTGGAACCTTGCAGGACCCCTATAGGGCATTTAACCTAAGCAGAATTTTACAATGTTGATCGTAACACAATACAGTCTGTTATTGAAATACAATTCCACCCTGGAGCCTGCTCAGAAGCGTTAATATATTGTTTTCAGTTCAAAGAATTATATGGTCAAAGTAAAGTTCCATTTTAATATCTATTAAAAAAATGGCTCTGACACAGCTGCTCTTATGTTAGAAGTTCTTGGTTTTCACTGTAAGAAGACACTGTGAGCAGTTTCATTTGAAAGATGGGAACAAAATCCAAATTTCATGTGACACTTTTGTAGATAAAAGTACATTTCTGATGAGGTGCATGAAACAACTTATACAAACTTTGATTAAAAAAATATACAATATATATTAAATGCAGAGGCAACAATGTTAGGATCATTCACCAAATGGTTCTTTACAAAACCCAAAACCAGTGAAGTTGGCACGTTGTGTAAATCATAAATAAAAACAGAATACAATGATTTGCAAATCCTTTTCAACTTATATTCAATTGAATAGACTGCAAAGACAAGATTTGTAATGTTCGAACTGAGAAACGTAATTTTTTTTTTGCAAATAATAATTAACTTAGAATTTAATGGCAGCAACAAGTTGCAAAAAAGTTGGCACAGGGGCATTTTTACCACTGTGTTACATGGCCTTTCCTTTTAACAACACTCAGTAAACGTTTGGGAACTGAGGAGACACATTTTTGAAGCTTTTCAGGTGGAATTCTTTCTCATTCTTGCTTGATGCACAGCTTAAGTTGTTCAACAGTCCGGGGTCTCCATTGTGGTATTTTATGCTTCATATTGCGCCACACATTTTCAATGGGAGACAGGTCTGGACTACAGGCAGGCCAGTCTCGTACCCGCACTCTTTTACTATGAAGCCACACTGTTGTAACACGTGCAGAATGTGGCTAGGCATTGTCTTGCTGAAATAAGCAGGGGCGTCCATGAAAAAGACGTTGCTTGGATGGCAACCTATGTTGCTCCAAAACCTGTATGTACATTTCAGCATTAATGGTACCTTCACAGATGTATGTGTAAGTTACCCATGCCTTGGGCACTAATACACCCCCATACCATCACAGATGCTGGCTTTTGAACTTTGCGCCTATAACAGTCCGTATGGTTCTTTTCATCTTTGGTCCGGAGGACACGACGTACACAGTTTCCAAAAACAATTTGAAATGTGGACTCGTCAGACCACAGAACCCTTTTACAATTTGCAATCAGTCCATCTTAGATGAGCTCGGACCCAGCGAAGCCGGCGGCGTTTTTGGGTGTTGTTGATAAATGGCTTTCGCTTTTCATAGTACTTACAGATGTAGCGACCAACTGTAGTTACTGACAGTGGTTTTCTGTCTTCTTGAGCCCATGTGGTGATATCCTTTACACACTGATGTCGCTTTTTGATGCAGTACCGCCTGAGGGATCGAAAGTCACGGGCATCTAATGTTGGTTTTGGCCTTGCCACTTACGTGCAGCGATTTCTCCAGATTCTCTGAACCTTTTGACGATATTACGGACCGTAGATGGTGAAATCCCCTCGTTGAAAAATGTTCTTAAACTGTTGGACAATTTTCTCACGCATTTGTTCGCAAAGTGGTGACCCTCGCCCCATCCTAGTTTGTGAATGACTGAGCATTTCATGGAAGCTGCCTTTATACCCAATCATGGCATCCACCTGTTCCCAATTAGCCTGTTCACCTGTGGGATGTTCCAAATAAGTGTTTGATGAGCATTCCTCAACTTTCTCAGTGTTTTAGCCACTTGTGCCAGCTTTTTTGAAACATGTTTCAGGCATCAAATTCCAAATGAGCTAATATTTGCAAAAAATTAAATTTTCCAGTTCGAACGTTAAGTACCTTGTCTTTGCAGTCTATTCAATTGAATATAAGTTGAAAAGGATTTGCAAATCATTGTATTCTTTTTTTATTTACGATTTACACAACATGCCAACTTCACTGGTTTTGGGTTTTGTATAATTATTTCTAACTCACAATTGTCATTTTTCTTTTGTTTAATGGTATGTTTATTAATATTGTTCCAAATGGTTTTGCTATTCCTTTTGTCATTTTAATGATTTTTTTTTACGCATTTTTACGTTATTTAGAGAATAAACTGAGTTCTGAGTGGAATTATTGCCAAAATCGAAGTAGTAGGTTCAATTAATTGTGATTTTTATTTTTGCCAAAATTGGCCAGCCCTATGATTTCATAATCATTGTGTTGACATGGGCAGCGTGTCCCTGCTGCTGCTGCTGGATACGGCTGCCTCCAAGTCGCTGCTAATTGAATCAACAGTCATAAAGCTCTTTCCATGACAATCAATTAAAGCAGGAGAAGAGGAGCTGTGCGGATATGGACACACTAAAATTGGCATTGAGGGCACTGCCACCTTCTCTGTGCACTGTGGCTCCAGAGCCCTACCAGCATTCATCTTCCAAGTGTCTCGACACGGTGCTAATATGCTGGGCTTTGACCTCTTCTGCGTGCTGAGCTTCTCCATTACAGACACTACAGGCTCCACCATACTGACTTGTGTCCACGCCCTCGCTGTGCCACGTCACGGCTTTTAACCACCAGCTACGCATAAACCCACCCGTGTGCCATGTCATTCAAACTCTTCTGCGTCTGCCCCTCGCCTTGCATGATGACATCACGACCGACCTGCAGAAGCTGCTGGACGCGGGCGTCATCGAGCGACTTAACGCCTCACTGTGGATCTCTAACCTGGTGGTGGCAAGAAAAATAATTGTCGACCTCCGGCAGGCAAACAGAGCAGTCATCCCTGTCAAATACCCTCTTCCCACATCAGAGGAGCTGTTTGCCAAGTTCTACGGCTCTTCTTAAAACTGGACTTCCCCTACACCAAGACAGCCGCAAGCTTTTGTGACTCATATAGGCGTGTTCCACTACACTGCCTCTCCAAGGTACTTCAGGTTCTTGCACGCAGCAATCTTACCTTGAACAGTGAAAAGTGTGTCTATTCTGCACCTGCCATCCAGTTTGTGGGGTTTCGCCTGACTGCTGCCGGTCTGAGCCCCCTTCACTCAAATGTCCATGCTGAGCCTCTTCCGCACTACTCTCATCATTCCCGGGCATGACCGCCTTCTACTTGCGCTTCCTTCCCCGCTATTCTGACACCACCACACAGCTCCGTGCCCTCCTCAAACAGGATGTGCCCTGGAACTGGACACTCGCATGCTAAGCTGCAGCCACAGCTCACCATTTACCCCATGCTTGCCCACTTTGATTTACTGTGCCTAAGGATGGATATCGAATTCAGTATTTTTATAGGCACCAACCGAATTCCATCGTTTGAACGTTTGACTTTTCGATTCACTTAAAAGTCAAACGGTGCCATGTTTCAATAACTTTATTGCACGTGCACGCTTCTGGTTGCGCTTCTCTACTGGCTACTAGTTCTAGTGACTTGTGCTGCTGCCATTTCCTATGCCATTTTGTGTTGTTTTCAAGTGTTATCTAAGTGGATTATTTTATTCTGTGTTGTGCGACTAATAATTTTGTGTTGGACTGACCACCGTGGCAAATCTTGGACAAAAACTGAAGCGGACATCCTATTTACGAGCGACAACGAAGCTGTCACTGTTACTCCAAAACCACACAGCTGTCCTCCTGTCGATGGGAGCATCCCCACCGGCTGATCTGTCCGATGAGACAAGTGTTGCCGCCCTCAACCTCAGAGGCAGTGGACCAGCACCCCACTGATGGCGACTGGGGTTGCCCTGATGCACAGTTGCCTGAGCCACCTGACCCAAGTACTGTATGCAGCCTGGGACCCATCCTGTCAGGGCCTGCTAAAAGCCTCTCGACTTGGGAGGACTATGTTACTGTTGGTCCCAGGCAAGCAAAATTACACTGAAGCCATTGGAAACTTTGCACAAACAATCGCTCAAAATCCTTGATTGAAAACCACAACACCACCATCACCGTTTAGTTCTTCAAAAATATAGATTGTTAAATTTTGCTAACATTCGAAGATTAGCATCAATACGAATGGCCCATCGAATCCTAAATAACACTGCACCAGCGCCACTTAGGCACTTTGTCCAGTTTACATCTGCTGTGACAACTAGAAACACACAAGGGGGCAGTGTAGCGTACCCAGGTGTAAAACCTCTTTTGCACAATCAGCATTTTCAAATTAAGTGATATAGGAATGGAACCACCTCACAACAAACTTGAAAAGTCTAACAGATTATTCTTCATTCACAATTGAACTTAAAAAATGACTTTGGAGAAATCAAAGTTGCTCACACGGTCACTGAGGTGGGCATCATGTTTGTCATGTCAACTTAATGTGTATTATATTTATGCATGAGAACATTTTGTTGGTTCATGGTTGTTTTTATAAATGATGACAGATGTGAACAAGAGCATGTATTGTCTGTGTGATGATGTGAATGAGGTGTGGCTGTAATGTATACAGTAAGTATGAGTCAGTGAAAGGGCATTTTATGACTTTTCTTAATATATACGGTATGTATAATGTTCTTGTTATAATTGTATTGCATGTTTTTGTATCTCTTTAAATTAGGTAACCAGAGACTGCAAATGGAAATGAGCTAATTAGCTATAATCAGAATATATCTGTGTTTGAGCTTGATGTCTCTGTGCATTGTCCCTTCAAATAAAGACTAAACAAAAAAAAAGGACTTCTGAAAAAAAAGAGAAAAAATAATAGGTTTAATTGTAGCCTGTCATGTGGCAAAATAATCAATCCACAAGGCTAGGCGGGTGGGCCTACCCAGTTTGGTTGGCTGTGTTTGGTTTGATGTTTTTGTGTAAAGCCTTGTTATTATTGTTGTTGTTGACATCCTTTTAAAGGGGGAGTGATTGTTGGCATACAGGCTGGGCTATGTGCTGGTGTGTTACGACAGTGAAGTATGATGCCGTAAAGGAGTTTGACCCACGCCCGTTGGAAGTGTCTTAGATGAAAAAAAACGAGTTGTGTGAGTCTGTGTGTCCTTGGATATAACAGATATGTTGTGTTTTAAACCCTGGTTTTATGTTTAGGGTTGTTGTCCTGCTGTTAGGTGAACCTCCGCTTGGTCGGGGGTCGACAACCCACGGCTCTTTAGCGCCGTCCTAGTGGCTACCTGGAGCTTTTTCAAAAATTTATGAAAATGGAAATTGATGAGGAAAAATACATTTTTTATTTTAGTATGGTTTCTGTAAGAGGACAAACATGACACATGCCTCCCTAATTATTAGAAATCACACTGTTTATAATAAACATGCTTCAGTTATCAGAGACTACTTGGCGAGCGACGTTTGGTCCTACTAATTTTGCCGGTTCTTGAACTCACCGTAGTGTGTTTACATTTACAACTTTCTCCGACTTTCTGAGACGTGTTTTATGCCACTCCTTTTTTGTCTCATTTTGTCCACCAAACTTTTAATGTTGTGCGTGAAGGCACAAAGGTGAGCTTTGTTAAAGTTATTGACTTGAGTGGAGGGATAATCAGGTATATTTGGTCACTGCATGACTGCAAGCTAATCAATGCTAACATGCTATTTAGGCTAGCTGTATGTACATATTGCATCATTATGCCTCGTGTGTAGGTATATTTGAGCTCATTTAATTTCCTTTAAGTCCTCTTAATTTGATTTACATGTGCATGTCTCATGACACATTATCTGTATGTAATATTGCCTACATTTCTGATGGTTGTTTGTGTACCGTTATAGACCACAGCAAACATTACCCAGCTTGCAAAGATTGTAATAAATCCAATAGAAGAAGACAGCCTGCCTTTTCCTTTAACTTGGACACACACATCTATACCTTTGGCATTTCTAAGCCAGTCATTTCCAGGAGTTATCTCACCCTCTGAGAAGTCTCCATTTTACTAATGATTTTGAATGTTGTAAAAATGTGCAGAATAAATATTACATTTCCACATTTCTGTTAACGAAGATTTGCATCAGCCTGCGACACAAAGTCATTTTGACAGTAGGCTAATATAGCTAATATAGACACTTCATGTGTTGTTGTCATTATAACACTTTTACAAGGCTTTAATTTTTTTTTTTTGGGATTTTCGGTCCAATACGGCTCTTTCAACATTTTGGGTTGCCCACCCCTAAAGTCTTTGGCAGACTCTAACAGGTTTTCTTCCAAGATTGCCCTGTATTTGTCTCCATCCATCTTCCTTTCAACTCTGACCATCTTCTCAGTCCCTGCTGAATAGAAGCACCCCCAGAGCATGATGTTGCCACCACCATACTTGACAGTGAGGATGGTGTGTTCAGAGTAATGTGCAGTGTTAGTTTTCCGTCACACATAGCGTTTTGTATTTTGGTAAAAAAGTTATATGTTGGTCTTGTCTGACCAAAGCCCCTTCTTCCACATGTTTGCACTGTCCCCAACATGGCTTCTGGCAAACTGCAAATGGAATTTCTTATGGTTTTCTTTTAACAATGGCTTTTTTCTTGACACTACCCCACAAAGACCACATTTCCCTGTAGAGAAAAAGCGCTATATAAACATAATTCACTTCACTTTAAGGGGTATGAATACTTTTGCGAGTGTGTCGGATTTGTTTCGGTGATGAGAATTTTACTGTTTGAGCCTGTGTTGTTAAAATAAAAGAACTGCGAAACATTTTTGAAAGAAAACTAAGAACTCTTGAGTAGGAGCTGATCATAGAGATTTGATCAATCATTATTGTATTAAACAATGCAGAAAATAGGTCTGTACATTTTTAATCACAAACCTTACCCCAGGATGTGTTCACAGATGAGCCTGCAGTAGTCACTGTGGGAGCTGGTTATAAGGAGAAGGACTTTTCCCGCATTCTTCATGCTCCGTAGCCAGGTCTTGACCGAGTCAGAACAGGTCTGTAAGTAACGGCCGGGGTCTCTTTTTACACTTGGAAAGTAAGTCCCTGCATCTTCTGAAAATAATTTAAAAAAGCCATCAAGATGAGACAAGTGATCGCTATTATTAGTTGCTTTTTACCAAAAAATGTTCAAATGCGCTAATTTGGATTTCAAAATGTGAACTCTAAAGAAATATTCCAGCTGTGGATTATTTAACAACTAATACACATTTATAACTTTGTTGTGAAATATGTCTAAAGACTGAGGATGCATACATGAATCACAGTTCAACTCTTGGCTAAAAGAGCATTCTAAAATGTTATCCTCATATAAATGATACAAATCCCTTAATGTTTGAATATCTGTCTATGTCTATGAATGTTCTCATTCATCCAGGTCATTGTATACTGGCTAACACTGCGTCTGTTAAAAAACATAAGCCACTTGCTTTGGTTATTTATCAATATTTCAATCTGCCACAATAATTAATTAATTTGAATAAAAATAAGTTGAGGTCTATTCTTAACAAACAAATACATCATTGTAAGGCTACACAATTTTGGCCTAGAATAAAATAAAAAATGTTTCCACTGAAAACTTGATTTTCAATTACGACAATCGTAGTGGAGAGGAGTTGCTGCCGTCTTCATGTAATTTGTAAGTGAATAGGCTAAGCAATGTTATACTGCACTTAATAATATTTCAAGGGGACTTATGACGAATTTTCTCTTTTCTGACCTACAAATGTTGTTAAAGTGTTGGATTCTTGTGTTAAACAACGCCAAAGCATCAAATCCTAAGGTTCATACATTTGGATGTGAAATGGCATGCCGTTTTGGAAGCCTCTAACGTTGTGTTTTGGAGTATTTTTTTTTTTTAACAGTGTGATGTCACACATTGACTAGTACATGCTGTCTGCCTGTCCCCTCCTCTCTGCTCTGCTCTCTGTATCAAGACCATTCGCTGCTGCCTGGAGCCTCTTGTGTCATGCCTTCTCATCTCATGCCCTCCCAACTGCTCTGAGATCTAAAAAAAGAAAAATGTATTGGTGTTCATTTATCTCACCATTTTACATGGGACTCTTTTGTCAACATGGGCCAATACAAAGCTGAATTAGCTGCTAAACTCAGATGAAAAAATAGCGCCATTGCAACCTTACGCCTTGGTTTGAGGGACCACATGAGAAGGAAGGAAAAAGCAATATTTACATATACAGAGCCTCTGCAGGTTTCAACAAGTGAAATTTAAGACTTTTTAAGACCATGATGAATAGTAACACCATTTCAGAGCCATCCATCTATTTTCTATCGCTTGTCGAGGGATGATACTCGAACCCGGTTTTTCCCGGTTGTTCGATAAGAAAAGAACCGAGTCCTCAGACTCGAATCCCTTTTTGAGAACCGGTACCCGTTATCGAGACCACCATAGTAAAGAAAAAGAGTTGATTCTTTATTCAAATCCCTGGGAAGGAATCCCGTCCCGACAAGAAATGCCCCGTGTGACATCACAAGAAATGACGTCATGTAGCTCAGTCATTAGGCGCAGATAGGAAAAGCAGGAACAAAATGGACCGCAAAAAGCGCTCTAAGGCATGGCTTCATTTCACACAAAAAAACGAGGAAGCAGCAATATGCAATTATTGCCAGGTTTCGCTCTCGTGTAAGGGGGGGGGGGGCACAACAAGCATGTTGAAACATGTGCAGGCTGCGCATAACCTGAAAGTTCGAGAACCATGTCGTGTCTTCGACACATGGAGAAGCAGCGGCAGAGAATACGAAGAACGCCCCTCTTCGTCTGCCAACTGCCCAAGTCCCAGTTACAGTGGCGGTGACGCCGGTGAGTAACTAACGTTAACTGTTTCTGGTTAATTTCCATATCTGCTCACTTGTAGTAACGTTACCTCTTATGTCAACCAGGACTGCAGTAACGTTAGGTAGACTAACGTTACCTAAGCATAGTCAGTGGCTAACGGCAACGTTAACGTGAGCCTTTTTGTATGTGTCTGATAACGTTAACGTTATCTTGTAGCCTACACCACGACAGAGTTTGCAAGTCTGTCTAATAAACTAGTGCTTTCTTTATTTCTTTAGTTTATTTGGAACATGAACACACTTACAGTATAACACATCACAGTACAGGAGTAGGAAGAAGTAAAGCTTATTTAATCCTACCCCTTTCCCACTTCATAGCGTTTACAAATATATACATCATTTAGTGACCTTTTTATAATAAAATATCTGTGAATTAGTATATACAACAGTTTTGTAATATGTAATTAATTAATTCAGTCATTATTAACATACTGAGATGAAGAATATCTTATTTTCAATAAGGTTGAAAGTATTTCTCATAATTCTTCTTCTTTGTACTTTGTAAGCACTATTCATTTGAACAACCTCTTAAACAGGATCATATCAGTACAATGTTTAACTTCTTTACTTAATCCATTCCATCATTTAATTCCACATCATTTTAGCTGTTTGCAATTTTACCAAATCACCGAACTTTAATATTTTTAACTCAATAAATAAAGTGTTTGTATGTTCTCTGTATCCAACATTATGTATCAGTCTAATTGATCTTTTTTGTAACACGGTTAACGAATGTAGCGCACATTTGTAGTTATTTCCCCACATTTCTACACAATAACTCAGATATGGTAATACTAAAGTAGCGAGCAGTACAGAATGTGAAGTGATTTGTTAAACCAAATATTGTGTGTTTTTTTCCATATACAACAACCTATATGGACTCGATAAGAGAATCGATAAGGAATCGGTTCGATAAGAGGATTCGATAATAGGCTCGAACTTGATAATTTCTTATCAAACATCATCCCTACACTTGTCCCTCTCTCTGTTATTGGTATCCTTATTTCCTATTTTTCTTGTTACGTTATGGCTTTTTCTTAAGATTTTGTGTTGTTTTAATCAGATTTTATTTCTACAATGTGGCACAGGTCCATAAAAACGCTATGTTCCACAAGTGACCCCTTTGAACACCACTGTTTTATGTATTTCACCAAAGGACATCGTGTTGCCAAATGACTAAACTCGGTCTTCTTAGAATTTATGGAAGCGAAAAAGGTTGGGTTGCACGCTCTGGGGTTTTTCTCCAAGCTGTGGTAATACACACTCCGTGGGCTTGTGGTGGCAGGTAGCCTGTATTTGATCACCGAATAAAAGCACGACGCAAGAAACATTCCTCTCTTTCACTTCACAAAATGTGCACCACGGATAGCTTACGCTACATCTTACTCTTTAGCAAAGCAAGTGTCTATGAGTTTTGTTGTGGAGCGTAGTTACGATGCATACTGCCACAGTTCCATACAATTTTTTTTACAAGCGAGGGCAAAAGCGATCGCTAAAATTTGCTTTTTTCACAGGGCGAATTTAATTTGTGGCCACAAATAAAGGGCTATAATAGGAAACACTAATGTGTGTATGGAGAGTGCTCTTACAGAAGGGAGGAGCCTAAGGTATAGCCTGTAGACACGAGATATGATATATGAGATATATCAATTCAACCAATTTTTTTATTTTTTTAAATTGTCAATCTGATTACCATATAAAATCTTGGTATCATTAAAAGGTTAGGACAAGATGCATACCTCTGAATGCAGATGTGTTGTAATTGTGGTCGATGGCAGCAACCATGTCTTTCCAAAAGTCTGAATTCACTTCATTTCCCCACTGTTGACACAATATAAACCACATACAAGGTGTCATCAAAGTTTTTTTCTCATAAGAATGTCTATCATTTTCATTAAACTAGGTTTAATATAAAAACAGTATATTACCTTGTGCAACATGTCCACAACTCGTCCGCAGAGGAGCGCACCAGGTAGATCAAAGTAGTTGTCATATAAATAGTATTTGGCTGTGTAGTTAAAAATCAAAATAAAATTAAATTAACTAAACAAATACTAGAAATGTTCTGCATATTTGATAGAACAACATACATAATGCATAACAAGAAGTAAAGTAATTAAAGATACCAGATTTAGCGAAAGAGGTATTGAGGCTGTTAAAGTGCTTCCACTTCCTTTCTGGACCATAATGTTTGATGATCTCGTCTGTGCTCAGGTCAGTAGTTCCATGTGTCGCTCTAATCAAGGAAAACATGCAAGTTATGACTCATTCTGCTTCCAAAGGACTCAAGAACTTGCATGTAAACGTAAATGAGATGTTTCTGGAAGTGTATGAAATGTTTATAAAATGTGTGTATCAATGTTTTACAAACCCCGTTTCCATATGAGTTGGGAAATTGTGTTAGATGTAAAAATATAAACGGAATACAATGATTTGCAAATCATTTTCAACCCATATTCAGTTGAATATGCTACAAAGACAACATATTTGATGTTCAAACTGATTAACTTTTTTTTTTGTTGCAAATAATCATTAACTTTAGAATTTGATGCCAGCAACACGTGACAAAGAAGTTGGGAAAGGTGGCAATACATACTGATAAAGTTGAGGAATGCTCATCAAACACTTATTTGGAACATCCCACAGGTGTGCAGGCTAATTGGGAACAGGTGGGTGCCATGATTGGGTATAAAAACAGCTTCCCAAAAAATGCTCAGTCTTTCACAAGAAAGGATGGGGCGAGGTACACCCCTTTGTCCACAACTGCGTGAGCAAATAGTCAAACAGTTTAAGAACAATGTTTCTCAAAGTGCAATTGTAAGAAATTTAGGGATTTCAACATCTACGGTCCATAATATCATCAAAAGGTTCAGAGAATCTGGAGAAATCACTCCACTTAAGCGGCATGGCCGGAAACCAACCAATGACCGTGACCTTCGATCCCTCAGACGGCACTGTATCAAAAACCAACATCAATCTCTGAAGGATATCACCACATGGGCTCAGGAACACTTCAGAAAACCACTGTCACTAAATACAGTTCGTCGCTACATCTGTAAGTGCAAGTTAAGCTCTACTATGCAAAGCAAAAGCCATTTATCAACAACACCCAGAAACGCCGCCGGCTTCTCTGGGCCCGAGATCATCTAAGATGGACTGATACAAAGTGGAAAAGTGTTCTGTGGTCTGACGAGTCCACATTTCAAATTGTTTTTGGAAATATTCGACATCGTGTCATCCGGACCAAAGGGGAAGCGAACCATCCAGACTGTTAAAAGCCAGCATCTGTGATGGTATGGGGGTTTATTAGTGCCCAAGGCATGGGTGATGTAACTTACACATTACCCATGCCATTAATGCTGAAAGGTACATACAGGTTTTGGAACAACATATGCTGCCATCTAAGCGCGGTCTTTTTTTTTCATGGACGCCCCTGCTTATTTCAGCAAGACAATGCCAAGCCACATTCAGCACGTGTTACAACAGCGTGGCTTCGTAAAAAAAAAGAGTGCGGGTACTTTCCTGTACCATCTGCAGTCCAGACCTGTCTCCCATCGAAAATGTGTGGCGCATTATGAAGCATAAAATACGACAGCGGAGACCCTGGACTGTTGAACAACTGAAGCTCTACATAAAACAAGAATGGGAAAGGATTCCACTTTCAAAGCTTCAACAATTAGATTCCTCAGTTACCAATCGTTTATTGAGTGTTGTTAAAAGAAAAGGTGATGTAACACAGTGGTGAACATGCCCTTTCCCAACTACTTTGGCACGTGTTGCAGCCATTGAAATTCTAAGTTCATTATAATTTGCAAAAAAAAAATCAAGTTTATGAGTTTGAACATCAAATATCTTGTCTTTGTAGTGCATTCAATTGAATATGGGTTGAAAAGGATTTGCAAATCATTGTATTCTGTTTATATTTACATCTAACACAATTTCCCAACTCATATGGAAACAGGGTTTGTAGATATACCATAAATCAAATATGTATTCATTGTGGGATAGCCTCCAGCCATGCCTGTGACCGCGAAGCGATAGAAAAATGGATGGATGGATGGATGTTTCAAGAGCATACATACCTCAATACAGATCCATCCTCAGCGAGCTTCACTAAGTTTCCATCTTCAAGGTCCACCACTAACCCTTTAAAACTGGAAACAAAATTAACCATTTTAAATAATTGTTGAACTGTTAAATGTATTGTTGTCTAAACTTGTCTGGCAAATACCAATTGGACTGGCTGTTGTTGAGCTGTGAATACAATCACAAGATGCTTGGAACATATGACACGTATGTATTATATTGCAAGTGCAACTTCTTAATGCAAGCAGTTCAGCAGGCAGTTGCTCTAGTGATGACGGCTGACGGCAATCGTGAATTTAAAACAATGGTTTCGTCTTTTCGAGAGAACGACTTGGCATGGTTTGGACCTAGGCTACTCATAATGTACCGATGCCCTTTTCTTTCTACAATTCTGCACGTTATTTTTGTCCCGCTTGTGGCTCAACAGTAACTGAAAGCAGCTAGATTTTTCCCACGCAACAGAATTGACCGAGGGTCAGAAAGGACGCGTGCTGGAGTCCATCCCAGCTGCATTTGGGCGGAAGGCGGGGTACACCCTAGACAAGTCGCCACCTCATCGCAGGGCCAACACAGATAGACAGACAACATTCAAACTCACATTCTCACACTATGGCCAATTTAGTGTTGCCAATCAACATATCCCCAGGTGCATGTCTTTGGAGGTGGGAGGAAGCCGGGATACCCGGAGGGAACCCACGCAGTCACGGGGAGAACTTGCAAACTCCACACAAAAGATTCCAAGCCCGGGATTGAACTCAGGACTTTCGTATTGTGAGGCACATGCAGTAACCCCTGTTCCACCGTGCTGCTATATGTATATATACATATATACACATACATCTTTTATATATACATATATACACACACATATATAGATAGTACTTTATTGATTCCTTCAGGAGAGTTCCCTCAGGAAAATATATATATATATATATATATATATATATGTATGTATATTATATATATATAATATACATACACATATACATAAATATACATATATATATATATAATTTTCCTGAGGGAACTCTCCTGAAGGAATCAATAAAGTACTATCTATCTATCTATCTATAAACATACGCACACACACTTTATATATATATATATATATATATATATATATATATATATACGCATACATAAATATATATACACATACATATACACACACACACACACACACAAATTATTAGGGCTGTTAAAAATTACAAATGAACTCATGTGAATAATGAAAATAAATGATGGCATTACCCATGAACACACTTAGATTAATCATGCAATTTATTTTGACCAAACACGCCTTTTTACATTATTGCTGTATGGTCAGCGATCAGATCAATGTAAACATCGGTACAAAGATGACTCAGGAGACCCCAATTGGTGTGCGTGCTGGCAAATTTCACTCCATTTATTTTTATTTCTTATTATTAAGGGACGGCGTGGCGAAGTTGGTAGAGTGGCCGTGCCAGCAATCGGAGTGTTGCTGGTTACTGGGGTTCAATCCCCACCTTCTACCATCCTAGTCACGTCCGTTGTGTCCTTGGGCAAGACACTTCACCCCTTGCTCCTGATGGCTGCTGGTTAGCGCCTTGCATGGCAGCTCCCGCCATCAGTGTGTGAATGTGTGTGTGAATGGGTGAATGTGGTAATACTGTCAAAGCGCTTTGAGTACCTTGAAGGTAGAAAAGCGCTATACAAGTATAACCCATTTATCATTATTTATTTATTTAACCAGGAAAAATCCCATTGAGGTTAAAAACCTCGTTTTCAAGGGAGTCCTGGCCAAGAGGCAGCAAAGTTACACATAACATTACATTCACATTAAAATGACAGGATGGCCATCAAGTAAAACAGTTACAGATAATGGAGTCTGCTTCAAATTCTCTCAGTTTAGATTTAAAAGCATTTAAGGATAAAAATTCAGTCAGCTTCCAGCCTCTTTGTAACATGTTCCAAGCACAAGGAACTGCATAGACAAAAGCTGTTTTCCCTAGCTTAGTGTGAGCAAAAGGGACAGAGAGCAACAGCTGACCGTTGGATCTCAGAGCACAAGAGTCCGTACTTCTTTGTGTAATCCATGTACAAATGTAATCAGACAGTCCCAAAAGAGCCTTGTAAATAAAAGTGTACCAATGACACTGTCTCCTAGTGAACAGAGAAGGCCATCCCACCCGAGAGTACAAGTCACAGTGGTGTGTCATGGCTCTACAGTTTGTGATGAACCTCAAAGATGCCTGGTAAACAGAGTCGACCAACTGAAGACAGGAATGTGTAGCATTCATATAAAAAAGATCACCATAATCTAGTACAGATAAAAATGTGGCAGAGCAAGGCGCTTTTTTACACCAAAAGAAAAACCTCTTATTACGGAGGACACCCCCCAATTTAAGTTTTAGTTTCTTCACCAGTTAATCAATAAAAGCTTTAAAAGTGAGAGAGTCATTAATTCAAACACCAAGGTATATAGATTCATGCACCACTTCTATGATATTCCCTTCACAAGTGGACACTACCGGGGGAGTTTGAGGCACCTTAGCATCAGAGAAATGTTGTTTGAGATCATTGATGTACAAGACAAATAAGAGGGGCCCCAAAACAGATCCCTGAGGCACTCCTTTATGAACTGTGACAAATTCTGGAAAAAAGCCCTCGTATTTATTAATACTTTGGGTCTTGTTTTCTAATGAATTTGAAAACCAAGCGACCGTATGTTCGGAAAGTCCAATGAGAAACCGCCTGCTTTTTAAAATAGCATGGTCTACTGTGTCAAACGCTTTGGAGAGATCAATAAAAAGTGAGGCACAGTACTGTTTTTTTTTTATCAAGCGCTACAATTATGTCATTTACCACCTTCATTGTAGCAGTGATAGTGCTGTGCTTTTTCCTGAAGCCTGATTGATATTTACAAATATTTATTTGAATAGAGGAATTATTTCAACTGATCACAAACAAGAGATTCCAGATTTTTTGATAAGACACATACATTTGATATTGGCCTATAATTAGAAAGAACTGCCGGATAACTCCAAAATATAGCCTGAAGCAAATTTTGATAAAACAGTTACAAGGTGTTGTGCAAATAAATTATATGCCTTCAAGTAAAACAGTTAAAAACATTCCTGGATGACAATCTGACAATAAAATTGCATTTGTGTTAATTTTCTTAACAACATTTCAATTAAGCAAGCGAGTAATCACCTTGTAATTAATCAAGAATAATTTAAATTCCAAAATGTTACTGATCTGATAAAAAATAAAATTTTACAGTCCTAATATATATATATATATATATATACACACACACACACACACACACACACACACACACACACACACACATATACATACACTATATTGCCAAACGCATTGGCCACCCATCCAAATGATCAGAATCAGGTGTCCTAATCACTTGGCCCGGCCACAGGTGTATAAAATCAAGCACTTAGGCATTTGAAAAAGAATGGGCCGCTCTCAGGAGCTCAGTGATTTCCAGCGTGGAACTGTCATAGGATGCCACCTGTGAAACAAATCCAGTCGTGAAATTTCCTCACTCCTAAATATTACAAAGTCAACTGTTGGCTTTATTATAAGAAAAAAGAAGAGTTTGGACCCAACAGCAACTCAGCCACCAAGTGGTAGGCCACGTAAACTGACAGAGAGGGGTCAGCGGATGCTGAAGCGAAGAGTGCAAAGAGGTCGGCGACTTTCTGCACAGTCAGTTGCTACAGAGTTCCAAACTTCATCTGACCTTCCAATTAGCCCACGTACAGTACGCAGAGAGCTTCATGGAATGGGTTTCCATGGCCGAGCAGCTGCATCTAAGCCATACATCACCAAGTCCAATGCCAAGCATCGGATGCATTGGTGTAAAGCACGTCGCCACTGGACTCTGGAGCTGTGGAAACGCATTCTCTGGAGTGATGAATCACGCTTTTCCATCTGGCAATCTGATGGACGAGTCTGGGTTTGGAGGTTGCCAGGAGAACAGTACATTTCGGACTGCATTGTGCCGAGCTCCAGGATACCAAAACATTTTGGACAATTCCATGCTCCCAACCTTGGGGGAACAGTTTGGAGCGGGCCCCTTCCTCTTCCAACATGACTGTGCACCAGTGCACAAAGCAAGTTCCATAAAGACATGGATGACAGAGTCTGGTGTGGATGAACTTGACTGGCCTGCACAGAGTCCTGACCTGAACCCGACAGAACACATTTTGTATGAATTAGAACGGAGACTGAGAGCCAGGCCTTCTTGACCAACATCAGTGTGTGACCTCACCAATGCGCTTTTGGAAGAATGGTAAACAATTCCTATAAACACATTCCGCATCCTTGTGGGCAGCCTTCCCAGAAGAGTTGAAGCTGTAATAGCTGCAAAAGGTGGACCGACGTCATATTGAACCCTATGGGTTAGGAATGGGATGGCACTTCAAGTTCATATGTGAGTCAAGGCAGGTGGCCAAATGCTTTAGGCAATATAGTGTATGTACATACATGCATACATACATACATACATACATACATACATACATACATACATACATACATACATACATGCCATACATACAGACAGACAGACAGACAGACACACACTGGTGGTTCTTAACCTGGGTTCAATCGAACCCTAGGGGTTCGGTGAGTCGGCCTCAGGGGTTCGGCGTAATATGGATACCCCCAAACCATGTTCCCTCTAATTTTCCATATGCCTGAGCAAACGCAAAAGCTCCTTGAGCATTCAGTAGAGCACATGTGAGCGACGTCAGACGTGCACTGTGGCCACACCAGCAGCACACCTGTCCCAAACCTGACTAAATAACAAGTAAAATGATTTATTTTTATATTCAAATGACAGCAGTCATTTCCATGACATAATTTTCTAATATAAGTGTTTTGGCCCACTTACAATGACAATAACGAAAAATATTGTTTTTCATGAGCTGTGTACTAGTATTGTATGTCTGGGTGGAAAATGAAGAAAAGGAACAGACTTTGCTAAGGAAAAAAAGGATAGTGGCACTTGCCAAGGTGAAGCCGTGCATATCTGAACTGCTCTCTCAAAGGCAACAGCAGAAGTCCCACTGATTTGCAGGTGTGTATTTTCATTTCAGTTCATGCACTGTGTTCACTGTGTTGTTTTTTTTCTTTGAACAAGGTGATGTTCATGCACGGTTAATTTTGTGCACCAGTAAAAAAAACATATAACTTTGTCTTGAATTTGAGAAAAAAAAAACATTTTATTTTTCACTAAAGAAGGGTTCGGTGTATGCGCATATGAAACTAGTGGGGTTCGGTACCTCTAACAAGGTTAAGAACCACTGATATAATATAGATATATTATTTAATATACAGTACTGGCCAAAAGTTTGGACACACCTTCTCATTCAATGCGTTTTCTTTATTTTCATGACTATTTACATTGTGGATTGTCACTGAAGGCATCAAAACTATGAATGAACACATGTGGAGTTATGTACTAAACAAAAAAGGTGAAATAACTGAAAACATGTTTTATATTCCAGTTTCTTCAAAATATCCACCCTTTGCTCTGAATACAATGGTACCTTGGTTTACAAGTACCACAGCTAATAGAGTTTTTTGGTATGCAAGTTGTGTCTCGACTAATTGTGATGCTTTCAGTTGCAAGCAAAATTCAGCTTAAAAGCCTATCCACTGCTAGTTGGTGACCGAAGTCAGCCTGAGGCAGCAGGCGGAAAAAAATAGTACCTTGATACCGCGCATGTGCCGCAATGATTGACTGCTATCAATCTGACCAATCATTGGTCAAACGCAATATTGGAATTGGGTTCACAAGCAGCAGACCTTTAAACATTAGTTTTAAGAAAGGTTGTTGTGTGGAGTTGGGACAATGTCAAGAACCCCCCCCACTGTTGAGTGTTGAAAATGAGGGAGTCACGGGGGCCAGAATTCCTGACAGAGCTCCTGATTTTAAGAAAACTACTATGACAAGTTATATAACTGGACACGTTGGGCTCACATTTATAGCCTATCAATAGAAGTAGAAGTTTTAGACGTATTTTTTGGAAGTAAAATGTCGCCACCTCTTGGTGAATTTAATTCACAACAGTCATATAAGATTTGTATAAGAAAATCCTTCATTTGACTTGAAGCAGCAAACCGCAGCATATAAACTAATATGTAAAAATAAGTCTACCAAAGTAGAAATAAAATATTCATAAAGATTATTATTAACTGTAGTTATATTTTTGGTGCTAATACATTTTTTAAAAAGTAGCACAAAAATTTTTTTGTAGACCCGAAAAAAATGTGCAGCAATATGAAATTTCTCAAATATCACAATGTCATTATTATTATTATCCCTAAACAGTGCCAGCACTGTCGCCAACACGAGTGTAGGGGTGGGCGATATGGATCAAAACTCATATCTCAATATAGTTTGCCCAGAAACTAACCACAACATGGAAATATCCGTGACGTATGACTTAACTAAATATCTCCACCATGCCTTGGTTTTAAATGTTCGGGACCGATGAGGATCCAAATACACAAAAACAGGAACAAACAAGTAATAAAAGTAGGATTTGCGTAATAGGATCCCAACTTAAGGGATGTTTAGAGATCAGAAAAAAAGAAAAAGCATTGGAAATAATATAACAATCGTCTCTAAAAAAAACCATTTAGCTATGCTCAATTCTTCAGCTAAAAAAACACAAAAGAACAAATTGTGAAATAGAATTCCCTGGTTTAAAAGTACATGTTTAAACATCAGCAGCAACATGACAATAATTGACCTTTAACAAAGGTGTTTTATAGGTAATCATTATTGTAGGACATACACACAAAGATTTTAGCCAGAAACACCAACCTGCCAACTGCTTCTTGATGCTGTGCTCTGAAAATTACTTTTAATTATGGTTACTTGTTACTTTACCCAAAAAGTAATTGAATTACTAACAGAATTACTCTTTAATAAAAGTAATTAATTACTAGGGAAATAAATTATTGCCCTGCTCAAAACATTTTTTATATCTAGCATAATGCATTAAGTGCCAAATGAGCAGTGTGTGGTGTGTCTTTTAAAAGGTGGTGCCTGTTGCCTAGTGACGTGTGATGTCAGCTAGTTCACACTCAGTAGCTTGAACTGTTTTTGTTGGCTAAGCTCTGACGGCAGCATTTTTGAATCTAATTTTACTGGTCGATTAAATGTGCTTCCATGGCTGTATGTTCTTGTCAAAAAAAACAGGGTATTGTTTGGATGGCAAGTTTTGTGATCAGTGACATTTACGCTTCAATCACTTTCACAATCGCAGTCCATTTGGTTATGGTTATGGTTTAAGTCTATTTCAAACATGCTTTACATCCATCCATCCATTTTCTACCGCTTATTCCCTTTGGGGTCGCGGGGGGCGCTGGAGCCTATCTCAGCTACAATCGGGCGGAAGGCGGGGTACACCCTGGACAAGTCGCCACCTCATCGCAGGGCCAACACAGATAGACAGACAACATTCACACTCACATCCACACACTAGGGCCAATTTAGTGTTGCCAATCAACCTATCCCCAGGTGCATGTCTTTGGAGGTGGGAGGAAGCCGGAGTACCCGGAGGGAACCCACGCAGTCACGGGGAGAACATGCAAACTCCACACAGAAAGATCCCGAGCCCGGGATTGAACCCAAGACTACTCAGGACCTTCGTATTGTGAGGCAGATGCACTAACCCCTCTGCCACCGTGATGCTTTACAGATAGGGGAACATTTTACTCTAGTTTGATCAACTTTGGATGGATTTATTTTGGGAGCAAAATGCAATGCAAGTTATTGTGTAATTATTAAGACCAAGACAAATCATAATAATCTTCCTGTCTGGTGGATTGCTTGCATTAACAGGTCCAACTGAAAGGATACACAAAAAATGTGACAAAGTATTTTAACGACGTATGAATGGATGATTCACCAGTTACTGGCAAGTACAATGCACTCAGTGTTCTTTTCTATTGTTTTTTTTTCCTCTTAATCCTGTTTGTTGCGGGGCAGAATGGCTCATACATGCACATGCTTGCTCAAACCCTCCGCTGTTGCCATTTCTAATAAAAAGTAGCATATAGTTCTTATTGATATTTGTTTGTAGACTCGATGAGGAAGCTTTAAAAACTAAAACATGGCTGTGGGATTGGAGACGTAGTCAAAGTGGTCTTCTTAAAGTTTATTTGAAAGCACCTTTATTTAGACTGTCTGCAAAATATTTGTTAAACACAAATAGTGGCATGATCGTATGGTCAGGAATGATGTATGATGCATCTGATGTTCAACGCCAATAAATATCTTTCAGGCACTTTTTCTATTTTTTTTATGCTATGTCTCTGCGTGCCGTGAATCAGAGTTACCATGCATGCCTTCATAATAATTTTTTGATGAACACAGGAGAACCAAAAGCAGCAAATACACATAGCTTTAACTTAAAGTTGTGTAGTTATCACATTGACTCGCATGCTGATGGCATCATAGCGTCAAAAATAAAATGTGTCCTCTTTACTTTCTCCCAGGTGTACACATATTACAATGTGGAACATGTTAAATCCACACATTGTTCTTTTCGCAGTGAGAAATAAACAACCTCAATTTAAAAAGGAAAAGCATCTAATCGGCTCTTCTTCGTAACTCACTGCCGAGTGTACGCTGTTAAAGAGCTGTGATTCGATATATTCCCAACTTGTCCCACCCATTTACAAGACTAAATTAAATATTATTAGATTTCGTTTCCGTCGACATTTTTGTCTCGTTTTTAATTAATCGACAAAAATCTCAGTTAATTTTGTATTTTCTTAGTCAACGTGCATTTTGTTTTGATTCGTTTATTTTCGTCAGGGGAAAAACAGGTTGTTTACAGTAACTAAAAGGAAAATTGTTAGTCAATGAAAATAACACTGCATTTGATTTACCAAAAATCCCACGTAGCAGGTGTTAGGTTCAAGAGGTCCTCATCATAACCTTTATGTTCCACCAGATACCTGGCAAAGCTCTCATAGATCAGCTGTAAAAAAAAAAATTTAAAAAAAAGAGAAATTATCACATTGCTAGTGATACTTTAGGCAGATGTATTAAAAATATGGCTGGCATACAAAAACAAATAAGATTTTAATGAAATCGCAATAAAACATTTGCTCATTTATGCAGTGATTAGATATTAATACACACAATCTCAAATATGTAAATACATTTGCAGTCATAAGTTAACGGGGAACTGCACTTTTTGGGGGAATTTTGCCTATAATTTACAATCCTTATGCGAGACAAGAACACATTTGTGTGCGTTTTTTTTATGCATTCCATCCATCCATCTTCTTCCGCTTATCCGAGGTCGGGTCGCGGGGGCAGCAGCCTAAGCAGGGAAGCCCAGACTTTCCTCTCCCCAGCCACTCCGTCCAGCTCTTCCCGGGGGATCCCGAGGCGTTCCCAGGCCAGCCGGGAGACATAGTCTTCCCAACGTGTCCTGGGTCTTCCCCGTGGCCTCCTACCAACCGGGGAGGTGTTTAGGGTACCTGACCAGATGCCCAAACCACCTCATCTGGCTCCTCTCGATGTGGAGGAGCAGCGGCTTTACTTTGAGCTCCCCCCGGATGGCAGAGCTACTCACCCTATCTCTAAGGGAGAGAGAGCCCCGCCACCCGGCGGAGAAAACTTATTTCGGCGCTTGTACCTGTGATCTTGTCCTTTCGGTCATAACCCAAAGCTCATGACCATAGGTGAGGATGGGAACGTAGATCGACCGGTAAATTGAGAGCTTTGCCTTCCGGCTCAGCTCCTTCTTCACCACAACGGATCGACACAGCGTCCGCATTACTGAAGACGCCGCACCGATCCGCCTGTCGATCTCACGATCCACTCTTCCCTCACTCGTGAACAAGACTCCTAGGTACTTGAACTCCTCCACTTGGGGCAGGGTCTCCTCCCCAACCCGGAGATGGCATTCCACCCTTTTCCAGGCGAGAACCATGGACTCGGACTTGGAGGTGCTGATTCACACTCGGCTGCGAACCGATCCAGTGAGAACTGAAGATCCTGGCCAGATGAAGCCATCAGGACCACAGCATCTGCAAAAAGCAGAGACCTAATCCTGCAGCCACCAAACCGGATCCCCTCAACGCCCTGACTGAGCCTAGAAATTCTGTCCATAAAAGTTATGAACATAATCGGTGACAAAGGGCAGCCTTGGCGGAGTCCAACCCTCACTGGAAACGTGTCCGACTTACTGCCGGCAATGCGGACCAAGCTCTGACACTGATCGTACAGGGGGCGGACCGCAACAATCACACAGTCCGATACTCCATACTCTCTGAGCACTCCCCACAGGACTTCCCGAGGGACACGGTCGAATGCCTTCTCCAAGTCCACAAAGCACATGGAGACTGGTTGGGCAATCTCCCATGCACCCTCAAAGACCCTGCCGCGTGTATAGAGCTGGTCCACAGTTCCACGACCAGGACGAAAACCACACTGTTCCTCCTGAATCCGAGGTTCGACTATCCGGCGTAGCCACCTCTCCAGTACACCAGAATAAACCTTACCGGGAAGGCTGAGGAGTGTGATCCCACGAAAGTTGGAACACACCCTCCGGTTCCCCTTCTTAAAGAGAGGAACCACCACCCCGGTCTGCCTTAAGGAACTCCGGGCCGCTCTCATCCACCCCCGGGGCCTTTCCACCGAGGAGCTTTTTAACTACCTCAGCAACCTCAGCCCCAGAAATAGGAGAGCCCACCACAGATTCCCCAGGCACTGCTTCCTCATAGGAAGACGTGCTGGTGGGATTGAGGAGGTCTTCGAAGTATTCCCTCCACCGATCCACAACATCCGCAGTCGAGGTCAGCAGAACACCATCCGCACCATACACGGTGTTGATAGTGCACTGCTTCCCCTTCCTGAGGCGGCGGATGGTGGTCCAGAATCGCTTCGTAGCCGTTCAAAGTCGTTTTCCATGGCTTCCCCGAACTCCTCCCATGTCCGAGTTTTTGCCTCCACGACCGTTGAAGCCGCACAGCGCTTGGCCTATCTGTACCTGTCCACTGCCTCAGGAGTCCTATGAGACAAAAGAAGCCGATAGGACTCCTTCTTCAGCTTGACGGCATCCCTCACCGCCGGTCTCCACCAACGGGTTCTAGATTACCGCCACAACAGGCACCAACTACCTTGCGGCCACAGCTCCAATCAGCCGCCTCGACAACAGAGGTGCGGAACATGGTCCACTCGGACTCAATGTCCAGCACCTCCCTCGTGATATGTTCAAAGTTCTTCCGAAGATGGGAATTGAAACTCTCTCTGACAGGAGACTCTGCCAGACGTTCCCAGCAGACCCTCACAATGCATTTGGGCCTGCCAGGTCTGTCCGGCATCCTCCCCCACCATCGCAGCCAACTCACCACCAGGTGGTGATCGGTAGAAAGCTCCGCCCCTCTCTTCACCCGAGTGTCCAAAACATGAGGCCGCAAATCCGATGACACAACTACAAAGTCGATCATGGAACTGCGGCCTAGGGTGTCCTGGTGCCAAGTGCACATATGGACACCCTTATGTTTGAACATGGTGTTTGTTATGGACAATCCGTGACGAGCACAAAAGTCCAATAACAAAACACCACTCTGGTTCAGAACCGGGCGGCCATTCTTCCCAATCACGCCTCTCCAGGTTTCACTGTCGTTGCCAACATGAGCGTTGAAGTCCCCCAGTAGGACAAGGGAATCACCCGGGGAGGCACTTTCCAGTACTCCCTCGAGTGTATCCAAAAAGGGTGGGTACTCTGAACTGCTGTTTGGTGCGTAAGCACAAACAACAGTCAGGACCCGTCCCCCCCACCCGAAGGCGGAGGGAAGCTACCGTCTCGTCCACTGGGTTGAACTCCAACGTGCAGGCTTTGAGCTGGGGGGCAACAAGAATCGCTACCCGAGCTCGTCGCCTCTCACTGCGTGCAACGCCAGTGTGGAAGAGAGTCCAGCCCCTCTCGAGAGAACTGGTTCCAGAGCCCTTGCTGTGCATCGAGGTGAGTCTGACTATATCCAGCCGGAACTTCTCTACCTCGCGCACCTGCTCAGGCTCTACCCCCCAGCGAGGTGACGTTCCACGTCCCAAGAGCTAGCTTATGTAGCCGAGGATCAGACCGCCATGTGCCCTGCCTTCGGCTCCCACCCAGCTCACAATGCACCCGGCCTCTATGGTCCCTCCCATGAGTGGTGAGCCCATTGGAGGGGTGACCCACGTTACCTTTTCGGGCTGTGCCCGGCCGGGCCCCATGGGGACAGGCCCGGCCACCAGGCGCTCGCCATCGTGCCCCAACTCCGGGCCTGGCTCCAGAGGGGCGCCCCGGTGACCCGCGTCCGGGCGAGGGAAATCTGAGTCCTTGTTGTTCCATTCCCATAGAAGTCTTCTTTTTTATGCATTCTAACTCATAAATAAAAGTCTGCTTGCAATAGAGCCAATGGGAGCTATGACGTCATTGAGTCGATTGCTTCTTTTCCTGTCAAATCAAACAAATAACCATCCAAAAAGCGGCAACAATACCCCATTTAAATTTTGTGACCTGAATTTTAACCAAGTATTAGCGATATTGCTATTATAAGCGCTGACTTGAAGGACCTACATTTATTCTCTTTTTTTTCTCTTTATGATTGTCACACACACACACTAGGTGTGGCGAAATTATTCTCTGCATTTGACCCATCACCCTTGATCACCCCCTGGGAGCTGAGGGGAGCAGTGAGCAGCAGTGGTGGCCGCGCCCGGGAATAATTTTTGGTGATTTAGTGGCGCATTGATCAGAGAGGCAACTTCCCGATGCTACTATATTGACATCAACTGGGGAACTGCTTTCTCGCCTTGCAGCTCGTTAGTTTATTCTATATTATAAATCATGCCTCTCACTTATATAGTAAAAAGGTTGTGGACATAAACTGAGAAGTTGCTACACTTTGACAGCCAACTTAGAGCCTGAAATGGCAAAAAAGACCAGAAATTATGCTTCGTTCCATCCCCTTTTTGTCTTTTTTTATGAGTCGTTCTTTATCTAAACGGGAATTGTACAGTAGGTGATGTTTTATTGTGTCAATGCTCCAAAGCATTCACACCTATAGTTTTTCTACACCAAAATTCATCTACTTATTAAACTACTTCTTTTGGCGCGCTCTACCTTCCACATTCACCGATTCAAACCGTTCCAACTTCAAACTGTTCAGCCTATTCGAGAATTCCAAGATTTCCCAGAATTACAGGTTTTCCGGGACATTTTTCCCCATTCAAAATGAATTGGCCATTTTTCACTATTTCCACATTTTTCAAACCGCCATTCCACCTTCAACATATTCCACTCATGTTGGACATTCAAACTATCATTTTTCCAAGTTAAAACAATTTCCAGGAATTCCCACAATTTCCGTTTTTCAAACCCTTTTTTCTGGCGAATACTCCTTCCACATTTTTCAACCCACTTCAACTGTTCCACCGTCCAAACATTCCTCTTAATCAGGACAAAAAACAAAGTTGTTTTTCGAACCGAAAAAATTCCCCGTTTTCCCGAAATTCCAGGAATTCCTTGATACCATTTCTCAATTCAAAATATTACTCCTTCAACCTTTCTCGACCGATTTGAAAAATTCCAACACCAACCATTTCAACTCATTCAGAACATTAATTTCCAGTTTTTACCGAAATTCCCAAATTTCCATTAAAATGAATGGGACATTCTTCAAAGTTCCACAATTCCCACATTTTCCATCCGATTCAAACCGTTCCAACTTCAAAATATTCAGTCTGTTCAGGAATTGTGTGCTCTACTTCAACAATTTGTCATTTTGAAGTTCAACTTCAGCAATGGAGCATTCCCACGCAATTCCTTCAGGAATTTCCTCATCTAGTTATTTTTGTTGTCTCTCTTACAAAGTCGGCAGTGAGTAAACGGTGATGCTGTCGAAGGAAAAAGCCAACGTTGTGATGCGTTTGTGAAATTAATGTGACACCTTGTGCTTCATATGACCAATATACATAGATATTACATGCTATTATGAATGTGCCTGTTACTACATTACATACAATACAGGCCAAGTGTTTGGACACACCTTCTCCTCATTCAATGCGTTTTCTTTATTTTCATGACTATTTACATTGTAGATTGTCACTGAAGGCATCAAAACTATGAATGAACACATGTGGAGTTATGTACTTAACACAAAAAGGTGAAATAACTGAAAACATGTTTTATATTGTAGTTTCTTTAAAATAGCCATCCTTTTCTCTGATTACTTTTTGCACACTCTTGGCATTCTCTCGATGAGCTTCAAGAGGTAGTTCTCTTGAAGCCTGAAATGGTTTTCACTTCACAGGTGTGCTTGAAGCTCATCGAGAGAATGCTAAGAGTGTGCAAAGCAGTAATCAGAGCGAAGGGTGGCTATTTTGAAGAAACAAGAATATAAAACATGTTTTCAGTTATTTCACCTTTTTTGGCTGAGTGCATTACTCCACATGTGTTCATTCATAGTTTTGATGCCTTCAGTGACAATCTACAATGTAAATAGTCATGAAAATAAAGAACACCCATTGAATGAGGAGAAGGTGTGTCCAAACTTTTGGCCTGTACTGTATATACTTACAATGTGTATACACAACGTTGACGGAAGTGTTTGGGCGTTTTTAGAGCACTTTATAGACAGAATAGCACAACTCGAATAGGCTCCATTGTAAATTAGAAATTAGAATACATATGTGTTCTTGTCTTGAATAAGGATTGTGAATGATGGGCAAAGATTTCAAAAAAGTGCAGTTATAATTTCACTACAGGTTGTTGGATAAAACACATCTAATCTAGTTAAGAAATTCTGTCTTTTGTTTAAGACTAACTATGATTAATGATGCACTATTTTAGACAACGAGACAGGCCAATCTGTGTGGAGTTGAGTTTGAGTTTATTTCGAACATGCATGCATACAACATGATACATCACAATTTCCAGTTTCTCTATTCAACATGTTCGAAAAGGAGTAGGAAGAAGCAGAGCTTATTTAACCCTACCCCTTTTCCTTTACATAGCAGTTGCTAAAACGTTTGTTCACTTCCTGTTCTCAATCTATTCACAATATACTCCATAAGTAATAACAATAAAAATAAATAAATGAATAAATAATAATTGGTGAAGTAAGTTATATTTCATATGGTGAGATGAGTAAGATTATCTAGAAAATGAATGGATGGATGAGATAAATTCAGAATGTTCATCATGGTTCTTCTTCTTTGTATTTTATAAACACTTCAAGTTTGAAGAGTTTCTTGAAGTGGATCATATTAGTACATTGTTTGATTTATTTGCTTAATCCATTCCATAATTTAATTCCACATACTGATATACTGAAAGTCTTAAGTGTTGTACGTGCGTACAAATATTTTAAAATACATTTTTCTCTAAGATTATATTTCTCCTCTTTTGTTGAGAAGAATTGTTGTATATTCTTGGGTAGCAGGTTATAATTTGCTTTGTGTATAATTTTAGCTGTTTGCTAATTCACTATGTCATCTGTTATCTCCAAACACCGCCCCCCCAACCCCTCCCGCCTCAACCGACGCACGGAGGGGGGTTTGGTGGTAGCGGGGGTGTATATTGCAGCCCGGAAGAGTTAGGGCTGCATGGAATTCTGGGTATTTGTTTTGTTGTGTTTATGTTGTGTTACTGTGCGGATGTTCTCCCAAAATGTGTTTGTCATTCTTGTTTGGTGTGGATTCACAGTGTGGTGTATATTTCTAACAGTGTTAAAGTTATTTATACGGGCACCGTCAGTGTAACCTGTATCGCTGTTGGCCAAGTACCGTATTTTCCGCACTATAAGGCGCACCTAAAAACCACAAATTTTCTCAAAAGCTGACAGTGCGCCTTATAACCTGGTGCGCTTTATTACGATTCATTTTCATAAAGTTTCGATCTCGCAACTTCGGTAAACAGCCGCCATCTTTTTTCCCGGTAGAACAGGAAGCGCTTCTTCTTCTACGCAAGCAACCGCCAAGGAAAGCACCCGCCCCCATAGAACAGGAAGCGCTTCTTCTTCTACTGTAAGCAACCACCCGCCCCCGGAAAAAGAAGAAAAAACGCGCGGATATCACCGTACGTTTCATTTCCTGTTTACATCTGTAAAGACCACAAAATGGCTCCTACTAAGCGACAAGGATCCGGTTCATAAAAAGACGCAATCTCTCCATCCGCACACGGATTACTACCGTATTTCACAGCAACTGATATTCCTGTGAACCGCACTGTGGAACGGGAGCACGTACGGTGAATATTCGCACCACAGGGAATGAGAAGTCATCCTTCACTGTGGTTCTAGCTTGCCATGCTAACTTCCACCCATGGTGATATTCAAAAGGAAGACCTTGCCAA
Organism: Nerophis lumbriciformis; assembly: GCF_033978685.3. NCBI lineage: Eukaryota > Metazoa > Chordata > Actinopteri > Syngnathiformes > Syngnathidae > Nerophis > Nerophis lumbriciformis. Next base: position 25,311,751 of record NC_084581.2, on the reverse strand, counting down.
AAGAGACCTTTCCAGCCGGCGTCATCATAAAAGCTAACTCGAAGGGATGGATGGATGAAGAAAAGATGAGCGAGTGGTTAAGGGAAGTTTACGCGAAGAGGCCGGGTGGCTTTTTTCACACAGCTCCGTCCATGTTGATATACGACTCTATGCGCGCCCACATCACAGATGGTGTCAAAAAACAAGTGAAGCACACAAATACAACACTCGCCGTCATTCCGGGTGGATTAACCAAAGAACTCCAACCGCTGGATATTGGTGTCAACAGGGCATTCAAATCACGACTGCGAACGGCGTGGGAACAATGGATGACCGAAGGCGAACACACCTTCACTAAGACGGGCAGACAGCGCCGGACGACATACGCCAACATTTGCCAGTGGATCGTAAATGCCTGGGCAGATATTTCGGTCACAACTGTGGTCCGAGCTTTCCGGAAGGCAGGATTCACAGAACTACTGGACAACAACAGCGACACTGACTCCGATGACTTCGACGAGACGGAACCGGCCATTTTGGATCCCACGCTTGCGCAACTTTTCAATTCGGACACCGAAGACGAAGAATTCGAAGGATTTACGAATGAAGAATAACTTCAGAAAGTGAGCGCTATGTTTATTTTGTGTGTTGTGACATTAACGTTCGAGCAACATTATGTTGCTATTGCTCTACACCATTTTGAATTTTACTATGTTTGTGATTGCACATTTGCGTACATTTTGGGACAGAGTTGTTAGAACGCTGGTTTTTAATATATTATTAAAGTTTGACTGAACTATCTGACTGTTTTTTTGACATTCCCTTTAGCGCAGCGTAGGCGCGGCTTGTAATCCGGGGCGGCTTATTGGTGGACAAAGTTATGAAATATGTAATTCATTGAAGGTGCGGCTAATAATCCGGTGCGCCTTATAGTGCGGAAAATACGGTATACATTGCATTTACGTGTGTGCGTGCTGAAGTCGCACATATTTTGTGATCGGGCCGGCACGTTGTTGGAATGGTTGAAAAGCAGACGTGACGACAGCTCGTGGAGGACGATAAACGCAATGCCTTTAAAGCACGCCCCCAAGACTGTGGTCCGGGTGGAGTACGAGATATAATGACTGATGAACAACTTTGTTTGATAATGAAAGATGCCTCAGCTCAAAGCCTGAGCCCCGACATTAATGAACTAGCATCCAAGAAAAGATGGCAGGCACATCAGATTAGATCAGTGTGTTGCAAACTGAGCAGTTTAATGTCCTGAATGGTTGGTTTATTCATTGTTATTTTATTTTCTAATTTATTAGCCTGTGGAAAAAGTTAATGTTGATATTTACCTCAGAAGGCTGCAAATAGAAAAGAGGCATTACATTTTTATTCAAATTGTATTTGATATGCCATTGATATTTTTTAATTATTATTATTATTTGAAACTGGATTTTGCATGTCACTATAAAGTTATACAAGCCTTGCTTGTTCAATATTCAATGCAAAACTTGTTTGGGTCCCTATTAAAAAGGTTAATTTGTTCAACATTGGCCCGCGGCTTTGTTCAGTTTTAAATTTTGGCCCACTCTGTATTTGAGTTTGACACCCCTGCCTTAGAGGAAAATCTCATTTAAAACATTTGTATGCACGTACAACACTTCAAACCTTTAGCATATCAGTATGTGGAATTAAATTATGGAATGGATTAACCAAATAAATGAAACAAAGCATCAATTTGATTCAGTTTAGGAGACTGTTCAAACTACACGTGTTCACAAAGTACACAGAACAAGAATTATGATGAACATCTTGAACCCTTTTTTTTATTGAGACAGATTATTTATGTATTTAATTTGTATGCTTACTATGGTATATTATTTATTTGTTCACTGTTCTGTTACAGAGAACAAGGAAATGGGATAACATTGCTATGGTATGAAAAGGGGTAGGATTAAATACGCTCTGCTTCTTCCTACTGCTTTTCGGACGTGCTGTAATGAAACAACTGGAATTGTGTGATGCATCACATTGTATCGTATGCATGTTCGAAATAAACTGAAACTGAACTTAAACATAATACATCATGCAAAGTACAGTTGACAATGAACTATTTAGAAGCCGGTGTTCAGTGTAGTGGAACTAGCGTCATACTCACCTTGGAGGTCTCCTTCAGATGATACCGGCAAAGCGTATGGTCTAAATCAAAACCAATAACGTCGCACTCTGACAAAGTGAAATATTCAGACATTGCAGCTAACGCTCGGAAAGGAAAAGAAGGAAAGAAACCTGCCACGAGAAAACACGTTACGATGTAACGAGGCCACGCTACAAGACGAGCCGCTCGAGCGTCACCGGCTGCGTGGGAAGATGACGTCCAGTGTTTAAAGATGACGTCCAGTGTTTAAAGCACACTCCTCTGCTATGGACAACAGTGTTTAAAGCACACTCCTCTGCTATGGACAACAGTGCCAGCCCAAGCTCTGCATTCGACGCTGTTTCAGTTTGGTTCCCCAGCCATTATATTTGCAGTCATTTGCTCATTGGATGGCGCCTGTCTCTTCTTCGCCTTTGGTGCCGCATGGTAGGTTGTGACTATTGTACATCTTTACCGCCATCTTCTGGATTTACAGAAGAACTGCCGCCATTTCAACTGTCACAACCTGCCTACAATCTGGTGTAGGTCAGGCCTGGGCAAATGAAGGCCCGGGGGCCACATGCGGCCCGTTAAGCTTTTCAATCTGGCCCGCCAGACATTCCTAAATATATTTTTTATATCTTTAAGATGGAAAGTGTAGCTGCCATTATGATGTGCAGTGATGTTTTCTAACTACCGTAAGTCTTCAACTATACCAGGGGTGCTCATTACGTCGATCGCGAGCTACCGGTCGATCTCGGAGGGTGTGTCAGTCGATCACCAGCCAGGCATTAAAAAAATAGTCCTAAAAATGAGCGATCATAAATCTTCACTATGACGTCACTTTGGTCACTTGATTGACATTCACGGCACCCGAGGGTCTTCTGAGATGACGCTGGCTGCTGCCAGCTCATTAAAATTACCGACTGGAAGGCGAGAAACACTTTATTTCAACAGACTCTGGCGCCGTACCTGTTGTCAAAACTCCAAAGACCGACTGCACAGTTGCGCTAACAAAATAAGAGTCTCAGAAAGCTGGCGTGCACAAGCTAGCAAGCTACGGAGTTTGCCGACAATGTATTTCTTGTAAAGTGTATACAAGATGCCAAAAACCAACCACTTTCATGTGGTATTGGACAGAAAGGAGGACTTTTTTCTCCTCCATTCGAAAATGCGGACGTTTTTAGCACCACTGTCTGATTCCAATCAATGCAAGTCATCAGAATCAGGTAATACACCAACTTATATTCTTGTCTTCATGAAAGAAAGGAATCTATATGTGTTAAACATGCCTGTATTATCTTTAAACACCTTAACTTGTTAACAATATTAACTATATGTGTTAAACATGCTTGCATTATCTTTAAACACCTTTAACTTGTTAACAATATTAACTATATGTATTAAACATACTTGTATTATCATTAAACACCTTTAACTTATTAACAATATTAACTATATGTGTTAAACATGCTTGTATTATCTTTAAACACCTTTAACTTATTAATAATATTAACTATATGTATTAAACATGCTTGTATTATCATTAAACACCTTTAACTTGTTAACAATATTAACTATATGTATTAAACATGCTTGTATTATCTTTAAACACCTTTAGCTTGTTAACAATATTAACTATTTGTATTAAACATACTTGTATTATCATTAAACACCTTTAATTTATTAACAATATTAACTATGTGTTAAACATGATTGCATTATTATTACACACCTTTAATTTATTAACAATATTAACTATATGTGTTAAACATGCTTGCATTATCATTAAACACCTTTAACTTATTAACAAAAACATATATTTCATAAATGAGTAAATATAAATGATATATATGAATGAGGTAGATCCCCACGACTTGACCAATTGAAAAGTAGCTCGCCTGCAGAAAAAGTGTGAGCACCCCTGAACTATACAAAGTATTTCAATGGTTGGAATCTGTGCTTTTTCATGATATTTTAGTGACTAGTGTTGTCCTGATAACGATATTATTTCGATACTTTTCTAAACATAGGGGACCAGAAAAAAATGCATTATTGGCTTTATTTTAACAAAAAATCTTAGGGTGTGGCGGACCGGTAGTTTTCAGAGGCGGTATAAATAATAAATAAATGATAAATGGGTTGTACTTGTATAGCGCTTTTCTACCTTCAAGGTACTCAAAGCGCTTTGACACTACTTCCACATTTACCCATTCACACACACATTGATGGAGGGAGCTGCCATGCAAGGCGCTAATCAGCACCCATCAGGAGCAAGGGTGAAGTGTCTTGCTCAGGACACAACGGACATGACGAGGTTGGTACTAGGTGGGGATTGAACCAGGGACCCTCGGGTTGCGCACGGCCACTCTTCCACTGCGCCACGCCGTCCGGTATGGTACCGAATTTGCTTCATTAGTATCGCGGTACTATACTAATACCCGTATACCGTACAACCCTACTAGTTACTATGGTAATCTACGTCACAGCAGGTCAGAAGAGGCACCAAGCAGTGTGGGTGGGGAGCGTTGCCACAGAGTGTTTCCAGAGCGGCCAGCCTGAAATGATTTTTACAAGAAAGTTCTAAAGCTTAGTGATGTATCAGATTGTAGGTGTTTTTTGTTTTTTTCACCCTTCGCGTTCATATTTCGCTGTGTTTGTTGCATTTGGCTTGATTGTAAAATATGTCGAGAGGGGGTATGACGTTCATGTTGTCAATATTCAGTGTTTTATCGTTCATACAAACATTTAAAATTCCATTCCGTTTTTAAGGCAGTCTGTCATAACATTTCTAGCATTCAATCAGACTTTATTGTGAGGTTTTGTATTAGTTTTCCTAAAAATAGATATACCGGCCCCCAGACACATTTTTTTCTCTAAATTTGGGCCCCCGAGTCAAAATAATTGCCCAGGCCTGGTGTAGGTGGACCTACTTTTATGAAGGTTCGTTTGTGTTTTAATTACTAAAGTCTTTTCTGGTAACACTTTATATAAGAAGTACACACTGGTAGGCATTGATTAAAGCATTACTAACTGAATTAATCATGTATTTCTTATTACAAAACCCAAAACCAGTGAAGTTGGCACGTTGTGTAATTCGTAAATAAAAACAGAATACAATGATTTGCAAATCCTTTTCAACTTATATTCAATTGAATAGACTGCAAAGACAAGATATTTAATGTTGGAACTGAGAAACATGTTTTTTGTGTGCAAATAATCATTAATTTAGAATTTAATGGCAGCTACAAGTTGCAAAAATGTTGGCACAGGGGCATTTATACTACTGTGTTACATGGCCTTTCCTTTTAACAACACTCAGTGAACGTTTGGGAACTGAAAAGACCAATTTGTAAAGCTTTTCAGGTGGAATTCGTTCCCATTCTTGCTTGATGTACAGCTTAAGTTGTTCAACAGTCTTTGTTGTCGTATTTTATGCTTCATAATGCGCCACACATTTTCAAAAGTCTAATACCCACATTCTTTTAATATGAAGCCACGCTGTTGGCATTGTCTTGCTGAAATAAGCAGAGGTGTCTATGATAACGTTGCTTGGATGGCAACATATGTTGCTCCAAAACCTGCATGTACTTTCAGCATTAATGGTGACTTCACAGATGTGTAAGTTACCCATGCCTTGGGCACTAATACACCCCCATACCATCACAGATGCTGGCTTTTGAACTTTGCGCCTATAACAGTCCGGATGGTTCTTTTCCTCTTTGGTCCGGGGGACAGAACGTCCACAGTTTCCAAAAACAGTTTGAAATGTGGAATCGTCAGACCACAGAACACTTTTCCACTTTGCATCAGTCCATCTTAGATGAGCTCGGGCCCAGCGAAGCCGGCAGCGTTTCTGGGTGTTGTTGATAAATGGCTTTCGCTTTGCATAGTAGAGTTTTAACTTGCACTTACAGATGTAGAGACGAACTGTAGTTACTGACAGTGGTTTTCTGAAGTGATCCTGAGCCCATGTGGTGATATCCTTTACACACTGATGTTGTTTTTTGATGCAGTACCGCCTGAGGGATCAAAGGTCACGGGCATTCAATGTTGGTTTTCAGCCTTGTTGCTTACGTGCAGTGATTTCTCCAGATTCTCTGAACCTTTTGACATTACGGACCATAGATGGTGAAATCCCTAAATTCCTTGCAATAGCTTTTTGAGAAATGTTGTTCTTAAACTGTTTGACTATTTGCTCACACATTTTTTCACAAAGTGGTGACCCTCGCCCCATCCTTGTTTGTGAATGACTGAGCATTTAATGGAAGCTGCTTTTATACCCAATCATGGCACCCACCTGTTCCCAATTAACCTGTTCACCTGTGGGATGTTCCATATAAATGTTTGATGAGCATTCCTCAACTTCCTCAGTCTTTTTTGCCACTTGTGCCAGCTTTTTTAAAACATGTTGCAGGCATCAAATTCCAAATGAGCTAATATTTGCAAAAAATAACAACGTTTGTCAGTTCAAATGTTAAATATCTTGTCTTTGCAGTCTATTCAATTGAATATAAGTTGAAAAGGATTTGCAAATCATTGTATTCTGTTTTTATTTACGATTTACACAACGTGACAACTTCACTGGTTTTGGGTTTTGTACTATTCACTATTCATCATTACTATTATTTTACTTATTAGTATGCAGTTTTATAAACACAATAAGTAGGCTTATTAATAAGGATTAGTAAATATTCATCATTTGTAAAGCATGAATATGAATACTAATTAGTGGGGGAGAGTTGGGTCAGATTAGTCAGTGGGTAAGTTAACCCACCCTTGTATCCAGGTAACTAGAGAAGAACATGGGAGAAGCAGTAACCCGCCCTGGGTTGGAAGCTGTTTATTTGATTTGATTGTTTTTTTGTTTTTTTTACAAGACAAGACTTTTTCAAAACAAAAGCACGTTGACTAAGACAATGACACAGTTAACTGACATTTCAGTTCCATCCGTTTTCTACCGCTCGTCCTTTTTGGAGTCGCACGGAGCCGAGGGCAGCGTACACCCTGGACAAGTCGCCAGCTCGTCATTTAAGTTAACAAATAACAAAAAAGAGATTCAAATGTTGACAGAAACGAAATCTAATTATTTTTGATTTTGTCTTTTTGATGGGTGGGACAAGTTGGGAATATATCCAATCACAACTCTTTAACAGAGTATGAAAGAGTTATTTAGAAAGAAAAGCCAATCAGATGCTTTGCCTTGTGAGATGAGGAATTTGGATTTCTCACCGCCCAAACAAAAATGTGTGGATTTGACATGTTCCACGTCATAATATGTGTACACCTGGGAGCAAGTTAAGAGAACACATTTTATATCTTTTGACGCTATGATGCCATCAGCAGGCGAGTGATCAACTGTGACGTCTACACAACTGTAAGTTAAAGGGGAACTTCGCTTTTTGGGGAATTTTGCCTATCATACACAATCCATATGTAAGACAAGAACGCGTATATTTTTCTTTTTTTTATGCATTCTAAATATTAAATAAATGCGATCACAAGTCTGCTTACAATGGAACCTATGGGAGACGTTCTATTCTGCCTATAAAGCCCTTCAAAACATCCAGACACCTCCATTAAGGTCTTATACACATTATCTAAGTATATATGTAATGTACTAACGGGCACATTTATAATAACATTTAATATTTACGTATTTTGATCATTTTAAGCATAAGTGAGGTATTCATTTAAAAATCACTTCTTTTTTTTAAAACTACATCACCGATTAAAACTCACTGCAGACTTCATGAGAGCCAGCAAACATACAAACCCCGTTTCCATATGAGTTGGGAAATTGTGTTAGATGTAAATATAAACGGAATACAATGATTTACAAATCATTTTCAACCCATAGACAGTTGAATATGCTACAAAGACAACATATTTGATGTTCAAACTGATAATAATCATTAACTTTAGAATTTGATGCCAGCAACACGTGACAAAGAAGTTGGGAAAGGTGGCAATAAATACTGATAAAGTTGAGGAATGCTCATCAAACACTTATTTGGAACATCCCACAGGTGAACAGGCTAATTGGGAACAGGTGGGTGCCATGATTGGGTATAAAAGTAGATTCCATGAAATGCTCAGTCATTCACAAACAAGTATGGGGCGAGGGTCACCACTTTGTCAACAAATGCGTGAGCAAATTGTTGAACAGTTTAAGAAAATCTTTTCTCAACCAGCTATTGCAAGGAATTTTGGGATTTCACCATCTACGGTCCGTAATATCATCAAAGGGTTCAGAGAATCTGGAGAAATCACTGCACGTAAGCAGCTAAGTCTGTGACCTTCGATCCCTCAGGCTGTACTGCATCAACAAGCGACATCAGTGTGTAAAGGATATCACCACATGGGCTCAGGAACACTTCAGAAACCCACTGTCAGTAACTACAGTTGGTCGCTACATCTGTAAGTGTACCGTAAGTTAAAACTCTCCTATGCAAGGCAAAAACTGTTTATCAACAACACCCAGAAACGTCGTCGGCTTCACTGGGCCTGAGCTCATCTAAGATGGACTGATACAAAGTGGAAAAGTGTTCTGTGGTCTGACGAATCCACATTTCAAATTGTTTTTGGAAACTGTGGACGCCGTGTCCTCCGGACCAAAGAGGAAAAGAACCATCCGGATTGTTATAGGCGCAAAGTTGAAAAGCCAGCATCTGTGATGGTATGGGGGTGTATTAGTGCCCAAGACATGGGTAACTTACACATCTGTGAAGGCGCCATTAATGCTGAAAGGTACATACAGGTTTTGGAGCAACATATGTTGCCATCCAAGCAACGTTACCATGGACGCCCCTGCTTATTTCAGCAAGACAATGCCAAGCCACGTGTTACATCAACGTGGCTTCATAGTAAAAGAGTGCGGGTACTGGACTGGCCTGCCTGTAGTCCAGACCTGTCTCCCATTGAAAATGTGTGGCGCATTATGAAGCCTAAAATACCACAACGGAGACTTCCGGACTGTTGAACAACTTAAGCTGTACATCAAGCAAGAATGGGAAAGAATTCCACCTGAGAAGCTTCAAAAATGTGTCTCCTCAGTTCCGAAACGTTTACTGAATGTTGTTAAAAGGAAAGGCCATGTAACACAGTGGTGAACATGCCCTTTCCCAACTACTTTGGCACGTGTTGCAGCCATGATATTCTAAGTTCAATATTATTTGCAAAAAAAATAATAAAGTTTATGAGTTTGAACATCAAATATCTTGTCTTTGTAGTGCATTCAATTGAATATGGGTTGAAAAGGATTTGCAAATCATTGTATTTAAAAGGGACGGCGTGGCGCAGTGGGAGAGTGGCCGTGCGCAACCCAAGGGTCCCTGGTTCAATCCCCACCTAGTACCAACCTCGTCATGTCCGTTGTGTCCTGAGCAAGACACTTCACCCTTGCTCCTGATGGCTGCTGGTTAGCGCCTTGCATGGCAGCTCCCTCCATCAGTGTGTGAATGTGTGTGTGAATGGGTAAATGTGGAAGTAGTGTCAAAGCGCTTTGAGTCCCTTGAAGGTAGAAAAGCGCTATACAAGTACAACCCATTTATTCTGTTTATATTTACATCTAACACAATTTCCCAACTCATATAGAAACAGGGTTTGTAATACAACATCACTTACTGTACAATATGCCGATTGATAGAATCCCGTTTAGCTGAAGAATGACTCATAATCCTCGCGAAGAAAAGTGTATTTTCGTGTGTCGTTCTTGCCTTTCCTGGGTCTAAATTGGCTGTCAAAGTGCACCAACTTGACGGAATACATCATCGCCCTTCTACTATCCAGGTGAGAGGCATGATTTATCCCATACCATACTAACTAATTGTGATCTACAATACAATTCAAAGGAGCAGGGAAGCAAGAAAGCAGCAGACCACTCGATGTAAACACAGTAGTGGTCACCGCACTGATATAAAGAGTTTGTCTGAGTTGGCGCTTATAATAACAATATCACTAATATATGGTTAAAATTCAAGTCACGAAATGTAAATGGACTATTGTTGGAGCTTTTTGATTGGGTTTTATGGGCGGAATAATACATAATGTTGGATGTAGAGAACATACAAACTCTTTATTTTTTTCAATCACTATTATTGAAATTCAACGATTTGGTGCATTTGCAAACAGCTGAAATGATGTACAAAGCAAACTATAACCTGCTGCCCAAGAATGTACAACAATTCTTCTCAACAAAAGACGAGAAATATAACCTTAGAGGAAAATCTCATTTAAAGCATGTATATGCTCGTACAACACTTAAAACTTTTAGCATATCAGTATGTGGATTTAAATTATGGAACGGATTAAGCAAAGAAATCAAACAAAGCACCAATATGATCCAGTTTAAGAGACAGTTCAAACAGCAAGTGTTCACAAAGTACACATAACAAGAATTATAATGAACATCTTGAACCCTTTTTTAAAATTTTTATTGAGAAAAATAATGTTTATGTATTTAATATTTGTATGCTTACTATGGTATATTATTTATTTATTATTTATTTGTTCACTGTTCTGTTACAGAGAACAAGGAAATTAGATACAATTGCTATGGTATGAAAAGGGGTAGGATTAAATATGCTCTGCTTTTTCCTACAACTGGAATTGTGTGATGCATCACATTGTATCGTATGCATGTTCGAAATAAACTGAAACTGAACTGAATAGAGGACCTCCGATTGGCTCCACTGTAAGGGGACTTCTATTTACGAGTTAGAGTGCGTAGAAAAAAAAATACATCCGTCTTAATGTCTTTCATAATAATTGTGAACAACAGGCATCGGGACCAGATGACCGGCCGTTGTGAAGCAGATGCCAGGTGAGTGGATATCTCAGCTGGAACGAGTTATCTAATCACCTGTCTCTTCATTAGCAGCGTTGGTGACCGCAGGTGGAGGAGCTGAAAAGCCAGAGGAGGAAAGAGGAAAGACTTTGGGGAAAGAATTGAAGACGGGAAAATACTTGTGATATTGAAAAATAAAAACATTGTAACCTTGGCAACCAGCCTGGCCACAGTCTGTCGGTCCTGACAAGAACCCTGCGACACAAAGCTGTCACATTTTGGCGCCCAAAACAGCAGGACCGGGAAGAAAATGTCGGCCCCGACCCCCTTGGAGGCGCTGGGAAGAGTCCTGGCGGAGGTGTCTGCGGCCTTGCAGCAGCAGATGGAGACGGGCCGCCAGCAGACCCAAATTTTACAGACACTGGTGAGCAGAGCGGGAGGGGATTCAGGAGCGGGGACGTCCACCTCCATGCAGCGCATGGCGGAGGCTGAAGACCCCCAAGCGTTTGTGAATGTTTTCGAGGCCACGGCAGCCGCGTGTGGCTGGCCGGAAGAAGAGTGGGGCGTGAAGCTGCTGCCGCTCCTGGCGGGGGAGGCGCATCGGGCGGCGCTCAGTCTCCCGGCGTCCGCCCGGGTGCACTTCCCCAGCCTCCGCCGCGCAGTACTGGATCGGGTTGGCAGCCACCCGGAGGACCACCGACGTCGATTCCGCGCGATGCGACTGGGACCCGATGACCGGCCATTTGCACAGCAACTGCAGGACGTGGCAGCCCGGTGGCTACCGCCAGAGGAGGCGGACATCAAAAACATGTTCGAGCAAATTCTGCTCGAACAATTTGTGGACGCAATCCCAGCCAGAACCGCCGCGTGGGTGCGCTACCACCGTCCGCGGGACCTGATGGCCGCAGTAACCCTGGCCGAAGACCATCTGGCGGTTAACCGGGAGGCGACTTCAAGACCGGTCGAAAGGCCCACACCAGCACCGAGAGCGGCCGAAAGGCCCATTCCAGCCCCGCAAAGACGACTTGCGCAACCGGAGGGGGTGACCTGGACCCACGAGCAGGTTCCCGGCCCAGACATGGCCACCCCGCACCACACCACACCACACCCATTCATTCCACCAGCCAACAGCAGTATCAAGGGGGGGTTTTAGGGGTTGTAACATTCCCTAGGGGCGGTGTAGCTCGGTTGGTAGAGTGGCCGTGCCAGCAACTTGAGGGTTGCAGGTTCGATCCCCGCTTCCGCCATCCTAGTCACTGCCGTTGGGCAAGACACTTTACCCACCTGCTCCCAGTGCCACCCACACTGGTTTAAATGTAACTTAGATATTGGGTTTTCACTATGTAAAGCGCTTTGAGTCACTAGAGAAAAAGCGCTATATAATATAATTCACTTCACTTCACTTCACTATGCTCCTTCTTTTCAGGGTACCGGCGCTGCTGAGAGGGGGCTTCCCCTGCAGACGGCACCTCGAGCACCAGGGCCGGTGTGCTGGGGGTGCGGACAGTCCGGTCACGTGAGGCGAGACTGCTCCCTGATGGAGGTGGGACAGGTGATGCGGGTTGTCGGACCCCCATATGTTTTGCATATGGTGAATGTTTATATTCATCCGGTAGAAAGCAAACCATCAGTTTAAATGGTAGGTATTTCAGTTTGGGCACATAGTAACATAGAGCCCTTTAGTAATGGCATTTGTGTGTGGTTTGGATTAGTTCTCGCGGAAGAAAAGGCAATAAACTTGGTATGCAATGGTGATAGCCCTATCCGTGAAAAGAGACTACATGTTTAGCTTAATGCCAGCATCTAAGATACGACCTGCATCTGTTGTCTTTCCAGACCCTTACACACGAACATCTCCTTATATGGTCAGGGTGTGCTGTCCTCAATGTTCCCTCTAATTTTCCATATGTGTGAACAAACGCAAAAACTCTTTGAGCATTCAGTGGAGCACATGTGAGCGACATCAGACCTGCAGCACACCTGTCCCAAACCTGACTAAATAACAAGTTCAATGTTTTATTATTGTAATCAAATGGCAGCAGTCATTTCCATGAGATTATTTTCTAATATAAGTGTTTTGGCCCACTTACAATGACTATAACATATTGTTTTTCATGAGCTGTGTACTAGTATTATATGTCTGGGTGGGGGGTCCTACTTTGGAAATAATGTGTACCACTTTCAGATATCGCATTTAGTTCCCACTAAAACATTCACATGTTGCACAATGAGATGTAAACATGGGATCATGTGTACATTCCTGTAACTTTCTGTTTGTAAAATATACCTTTATTAGTATTTCTTTAATATAATAACATCATTTTATGATTACGGTTCGGGTTCGGTAAATGCGCACATGAAACCGGTGGGGTTCGGTACCTCCAACAAGGTTAAGAACCACTGTTCTAGAGGAAGTGGCTAAGAGATCCCGGCATCGCCGGCATCTGATTTCCCTGCGGTTAGACCCGACCGATCATTGGAGATGTGTCACGTGTTGACTAGCGTTCTAAAGCTGTTATTCCTAAATATTAGTTAATGATGGATTCATTTTTATGCTTGTTGGAGTGGGACATGTACCTTTAAAAACATGCAAACAATCCAGAAGATGTCCCAGAAAGAGTCCTCACGGTCTGTCCCTATCACTATCTCTTATTTAGCAGCAATGTTCCCTCTTATTTTTCATGTGTGTGAGAAAACGCACAAACACCCTTAGCATTCAGTAGAATAGAGACGTGCACACTGTGGCCATACAAGCAGCACATTTGTCTCAAACCTGACATAACAATTTAAATGTCTTATTATTATAATCAAGTGACTAGTCAATTTCAAGAGATTATTTTCTAATATATGTGATTTGGCCCACTTAGATATTGTTTTTTTTTAATCAGTTGTGCACTATAGTATTTTATGCCTGGGTGGGGGTCCTGCTTCGGAAAGATTGTGTACCCCTTTCAGAGATCACATTTAGTTCCCCGGCTTAAAACATTCACATGTTACATGAGATGAAGTGTTTATTAACTTTCTGTCCGTAAAATAAATATTTTTATTAGCAATTATGTAGTCCTGTAACATCATTTCATCATTAATATCCAAAAAAATAACATTCTTAACAAATGACAGTAGAATAAGCACACTGATTGAGGAGTCATAGTAAAACAACCTGAAATTTACACTTTACGTGTAGTGTTGGAGTTGTCCAACTTTTTGTGTGGCCATAAACGCACCAGTGGCTAATTGCCATAGTGTATGTGTTGGTGCAGGTGAGAGAGAGCAAGCGGCTGCTGTTGATATAACAGATGACAAGGAGTTGCTTTTGGCTTGGTTTGTACGGTAGACAACGACCAGTTTTGCTAGATAAAAGTATTTTACACATTGTTTTGGTATGGTTATGGCCGACAAACAATTTCGCTAACTAAAGGGACCGATAGAATTCCTGTCCTCCTTTAAGTGTCTCCACAGACGTTACAATAATTGAAGTGTTGACAAACATTGTTTTAACTGTTGTGGCCGCCTTTCGTCACCTGTTACTCACGGTTGCATTGCAAAATCTTACAAAACAAACGATTTGTTTATTTTGTTTAGAGTGGGATTTGATTTTTTGCACGGCATAGATTTTCTGTGCGCAGAGGACACGTGAGCAGTGCGCACCTTAGAGGGAACGTTGGCTGTCCTGACTTAGCACACACCCAGAGACAGGAGGGAGTATAAAACCGATGGTTTGGCTTCTCCAAGTTAGGAGTGTCTCGTTTTTGACTTGACTTCCTCCAGGAACTGCATGCCTGTATAATGACGCTCGCTTGTAATAAAGCAACTTTTTGTTCAGTAAAGCGTCTCCGACGTCTCTTTTGATCCACTCCGCACTACCGTGTTACCCTTCTGTCTGTGAGAGGTTGTCAAGAGCAGAAATACACCTCATGAGGCCAGCAATGTTTATTCCCTCAATTTGATTAGGATTCCTGTTAGTCCCACTACTTCCCTGAGAGATGGAGGTTATTGCTTTTATTTATTTCCAAGCTGCCCGAATATCTCCACCGGTATATTTGTGTTCTACCTTGTAACTATAAACTCTTTTAGCTTTCCTTTCCTGCATGCTCCCTGTGTAAAAGATGTGTTTCTTGATGTTTATGACACTTTTTAGTTCCTTAGTGACCCACGGTTTGCTGTTGGAAAATATGGTAATTTCCTTACAGGGAATATTAAAGTCCATCCATTCATTTTCTACCGCTTATTCCCTTCGGGGTCGCGGGGGGCGCTGGAGCCTATCTCAGCTGCATTCGGGCGGAAGGCGGGGTACACCCTGGACAAGTCGCCACCTCATCGCAGGGCCAACACAGATAGACAGACAACATTCACACTCACATTCCCACACTAGGGCCAATTTTAGTGTTGCCAATCAACTTATCCCCAGGTGCATGTCTTTGGAGGTGGGAGGAAGCCGGAGTACCCGGAGGGAACCCACGCAGTCACGGGGAGAACATGCAAACTCCACACAGAAAGATCCCGAGCCCGGGATTGAACCCCAGTCTACTCAGGACCTTCGTATTGTGAGGCAGATGCACTAACCCCTCTTCCACCGTGCTGCCCCTATTAAAGTCCACACAAAAATATATATAAGAGGAAACCGTTAAAGCTCATTTAAATCCCCACATGAACTATAAATCAAATCAACTTTATTTATAAAGCACATTTAAAATTGACCACAGGGGTAGCCAATATATAAAAGACATTCCAATCTGTCAAATCGAAGCATGCCTGTAAAGTCGCAATATTTTCCTCTGTCCAACATCTTACTGTTTTTACACGGGCAAGTGCTTCTTGCAGATGGGTTTATAGGTGGGCATCACTGTTGTGGTAAGATGCTCCAAAGGAAGGCATGGACATGGACTTGAAGGCACCAGGCACTGCCCTATAACACAAGTCAAGTGTAGAGTTTTTTAGGGTTGTTGCACAGCTGACGTATTGTTCGTAAGTCCTTAGAGTCCTGTGTATCTGACACTGATTAAAGTCCCCAAGAACAAATGTACCGGTAGGTGCGTCAGGTGAGATAACATCAAGTTTATTGGTTACCTCCGTGATAAGATGGGTGGCTGCCAGGGTGCTGGCCCTCGGGTGTATGTCCAAAACCAGTGAAGCGGGCACGTTGTGTAAATGGTAAATAAAAACAGAATACAATGATTTACAAATCCTTTTCAACTTATATTCAATTGAATACGCTGCAAAGACAAGACATTTGATGTTCGAACTGAGAAACTTCATTTTTAATTTGCAAATAATCATTAAATGTGGACTCTTCAGACCACAGAACACTTTTCCACTTTGCATCAGTCTATCTTAGATGAGCTCGGCAGCAAAGCCAACGGCGTTTCTGGGTGTTGTTGATAAATTGCTTTTGCTTTGCATAGTAGAGTTTTAACTTGCACTTACAGATGTAGTGATGAACTGTAGTTACTAAAGTGTTCCTGAGCCCATGTGGTGATATCCTTTACACACTGATGTCTCTTTTTGATGCGCCTGAGGGATCGAAGGTCACAGGCATTCAATGTTGGTTTTCAGCCTTGCCGCTTACGTGCAGTGATTTCCCCAGATTGTCTGAACCTTTTGATGATATTACGGACCGTAGATGGTGAAATCCCTAAATTCCTTGCAATAGCTCGTTGAGAAATGTTGTTCTTAAACTGTTGGACAATTTGCTCACATATTTGTTCACAAAGTGGTGACCCTCGCCCCATCCTTGATTGTGAATGACTGAGCATTTCATGGAAGATGCTTTTATACCCAATGATGGCACCCACCTGTTCCCAATTAGCCTGTTCATCTGTGGGATGTTGCAAATAAGTGTTTGATGAGCATTCCTCAACTTTCTCAGTCTTTTTTGCCAATTGTGCCAGCTTTTTTGAAACATGTTGCAGGCATCAAATTCCAAATGAGCTAATATTTGCAAAAAAATAAAGTTTACCAGTTCGAACGTTAAATATCTTGTCTTTGCAGTCTATTCAATTAAATATAGGTTGAAAAGGATTTGCAAATCATTGTATTTTGTTTTTATTTACCATTTACACAACGTGACAACTTCACTGGTTTTGGGTTTTGTAGACAAGGGTGAAAAAAAGCTGTGGAAACTCCCTTGGCAAGTAAAAAGGCCGTTATGCGAGGCGACTGGTTGCCCGAAGTCGCTGATGTGTAGATCCTCATTGCTGTCGGAAGCTTTCAGCCAAGTCTTAGTTCTCGCGGAAGAAAAGGTAATAAAATTGGACCTTGGTATGCAAGGGTGATGGCCCTATCCGTGAGAAGAGACTACATGTTTAGCTTAATACCAGCATCTAAGATACGACCTGCATCTGTTGTCTTTCCAGACCCTTACACACGAACATCTCCTTTTATGGTCAGGATGTGCTCTCCTGACTTAGCACACACACAGAGACAGGAGGTAGGGGTATAAAACTGATGGTTTGGCTTCTCCAAGTTAGGAGTGCCTCATTTTTGACTTGATCTCTGCCAGGAACTGCAGTCCTGTATAATGACACTCGCTTGTAATAAAGCAACTTTTGGTTCAGTAAAGCGTCTTTGTCAGAATAATTGTATCTAAGTTATCACAAAACGTTGTGTTTCCATGAGTTCCTGGCGAGAGGACAAAAGCTGTCTTTGATCCTACCAAGCAAAAGGCTTGTAAAACTCCACTGTGCACTTTGATCTATTGTAATCCACTGGAAGATCTTATCTTGACCCGGGATCTACAAAGCAGAGAGAAAGCAGGACCTGCCCAAGCTCCAGGCATCTTTTTGTTGAACTGTTTTGTGACTGAAGGCAATAGCTGTTTACGACCCCCGATCCCTTTAGAAACACCTGTTGCTATGTAATCAGGGAAAGTCCAAATAAAAGACGTCTATTGTCTTTTCCAACTCAATGCATCACACTTTATGTCAGGGGTGTCAAACATACGGCCCGCGAACAGGTTTTATCCGGCCCGCGGGATGAGTTTGCTAAGTATAAAAATGAGCAGAAATTTTTTAATGAAAGAAACAGCTGTTTGAAATGTGTCCACTAGATGTCGCAATAGCAATTCTTTGTATCTTTGTAGATGATGCTACATATGTAAAAAAAAAAAAAAAAAACACATTAGTAAATCAGTCAAGGAAAATGAGCAAACTACATAAATAACATCCTGTAATTTGATTTTGATATTTTTTTATCTTGATGGATTGAAAATTAACACCAACGAGTTGACTGATGAACATTATCACATAATTTATTCAAAAAGTGTAAATAACGACATAAATAAACCCCACAACATTATGATTTGTAAAATTTTTGTATTTTTAAACAAAGAAAACAATACAAAGTTGTCTTTATTTCTAAGTTATCGTGCTGTGATTTTACCACTTGGGAGTAGATTTTTCTTCATGTGGCCCCCGATCTAAAATTAGTTTGACACCACTGCTTTCTGTGGTTAAGATGCAGCTGTTTGTAATTATACATGGCTCAAGTGGTTCAATGCCTCATGAGGCTTCATCTGACCAACACTACCGGCACCGAGAAGCTAACAAAGTAGCAAAGGAAATAAAATGCAAATAATAGGCCAGACTTACTGTTAAAAGTTCGACAAGAAGTACTAGGGAGAATACACAAAGTTAAAAAGACAGCAGAGACGAAGAGCATGTCTCAGCCCAGAGTTTAAGAGCTGGTCGAATTGGATTTGGCCACAGGTGTGTTGCAGTGACTCCACCCAGGAACTCCAAATAAGGGCAACTGCAAACAAAAGACAAAAGGAGCAACACAGTGGCCACATGACAGTGTGTGCTTCCCCCTCGGGGAACTGCACTTTATTTGGAATTTTGCCAATCATTATGAGAGACAAGAACACACATGCCCTTTATTTTATTTTATTTTTTTTAGGATTTTAAAGATGCTAAAAAATACTTGCAGGATGTAGCCTTCAAAGCCCTCTAAAAAACTTCAAGGTTTTATATACACACTGCAAATCTATATATAAATGTAGTAACAGACAAAATCGTAACAATATGTAATATGTACAATATTTACAGTATTTTGATCATTTCATGCACAGCCGGAAATAATTATTTGGCGCATTTATTTCTGTTTCCATAGCAGTACACTTCCGACTTCCTGCAACAAATTTGTTCTTATTCCCTCAATCAATTGCGAGCAGAGGTGGGTAGAGTAGCCAGAAATTGTACTCAGTAAGAGTACTGTTACTTTAGAGATTTATTACTCAAGTAAGAGTAAGGAGTAGTCACCCAAATATTTACTTGAGTAAAAGTAAAAAGTATATTGTGAAAACACTACTCAAGTACTGAGTAACTGATGAGTAACCTGTTTGTTTAATGATGACGGCAACAAATGCACAAAAACATAAAAATAGCAATGAGCAAATTCAGAGCCAGGAATATCTCTTAAGCAACTAAAACTTAGACTTAGACTTCCTTTTTATTGTCATTCAAATTTGAACTTTACAGTACAGATAAGAACGAAATTTCGTTGCATTAGCTCATGGTAGTTCAGGATAAAAAAGCAATAAGGTGCAGAGATAAATAAATAAATATGTTACAGATAAATATATTGCACTTTTTCATATGCATCTGCGTTAATGGATGTATGTTATATTGTCTTTTTTATTCCAGCGAGTCAATCCATTTTGGGGGGAGTTGAGGGGATAATTATGATGCGTTCAAGAGCAAACAATAATATATATTAAATAATAATACATTAACATAAAAAAAATAAGGCAAATTGAGCCACAATAACTTAACAGCACCATAGGCTCAGTAGGCAGAGATTACAAAGGAAAATAACAAGTTAGCCTTTACGCAGAACATTAACTGATAGGTGTGGGCTGCACCTGGGAACACACTGATTGGTGTTTCTATGCATGCGCGTGTGTGTGTGTCTATGAGGCTGCAGTACGTTAATAAATGTCCCCACATGATGTACATTTGACAGTGATCCATAGCAGGGAAGCTAACATCAGCCTACGGTGACAGCCAAAATATCTACTAACGTTACTTACCGCGATGTGCTTTGTTGAGTTCATGTAAGCTTAAACTTGTTAATCATGTGACCGCCTGGCTCTGTTTGATTGGTGAAACGGAGTCAAACGTCACCAGTGACTGTATTTGATTGGTGAAACGCAGGCTCGCGATAGATCCTACTTTGAAGGTCTGTTTGACAAACCACAACAAACAAAGCATGCATTAACAGATCGATAAAAATCAGTAGCGAGTAGCGAGCTGAATGTGGATAAATGGAGCGAAGTAAAAGTAGCATTTCTTCTCTATAAATATACTCAAGTAAAAGTAAAAGTATGTTGCATTAAAACTACTCTTAGAAGTACAATTTCTCCCAAAAGTTACTCAAGTAGATGTAACGGAGTAAATGTAGCGCGTTACTACCCACCTCTGATTGCGAGTGTGTTGTTACGGTTGGGTGGTCGCATGGTTATGCGCGGATCGTTTCCCCAAGATGCAGACGGAACTCCGGAGGCAGCATGCAGGTAAGGACAATGATTTATTATCCATAAATCAAGAAAAAATAAAAAAGTGCAGGAAGCGTGCCATTAGGATGGTAAGTAAGGAAAAAACTAGCGGGAAAGCGTAGCATAGAAACTGGAATCAGAAGCTAGGATTAACTAACGTAATGTTGCATAAAGCAAACAAAACAACCAGACAGAGTGTGGCGAAAGGCAGGAATAAATAGTTCTCTGATTAGCATCCCCAACACTAATCAGAGGCAGGGGCAAATAATCAGCACCCATGGCAACAGAGAAATACAAACCCAGGGGTGCTGAAACCGAATTAAGGGAGTCTTAGACTAAAATAAAACATTATCCGGGCAACGGATCATCACGTGTTTTCAATTCACGGCAGACTTGGTAACAAACAACGAAGACAACTATTTTTGGACAAATGAGGATTCATAAACTTATCTTTCTGAAACTAGATTTACGGAGGATGAACTGTTGCTTATAGAAGCGAGCACGAAAAAGAAGCTGAAACGTTGGAGCAGACGGAAGCCGAGAGAGTGTGACTTGGTCACGCTGCAAATCTGGAACTTTGAGTTTGCTATGCCGAATTATTGGATTGCCCAAATCAACTGGAAACCTGTTGCAGGCATCAAATTCCAAATGAGCTAATATTTGCAAAAAAAACCAAAGTTTGCCAGTCCGAACGTTAAGTATCTTGTCTTTGCAGTCTATTCAATTGAATATAAATTGAAAAGGATTTGCAAATCATTGTATTCTGTTTTTATTTACGATTTACACAACGTGCCAACTTCACTGGTTTTGTGTTTTGCAGACAAGGGTGAAAAAAGCTGTGGAAACTCCCTTGGCAAGTAAAAAGGCCGTAGTGAAATGGATAAAAGCTAGAGGTCAGGGGTGCATATTTCCTCCCGAACTGTGACGTTATTACAGTAGATCTTATTGATGTAAAAACATTCTCCGCCTCCGCAAGATTTGTTCGTTATGCGAGGCGTCCGGTCTATTCTGACAGGTTGCCCGAAGCCGCTGATGTGTCGGAGGCTTTCAGCCAGGTAGAGGTAGGTAGGTAAAGGCCAGCAAACATGTGTCTCTAAAATCACCTTGCGCAAGCTTCTAGTTCGTCCATTTTATTCTTGACGGATTAAACATTAGAGAGAAGGATAATCCGGAGTGGAGAAAGCCGGTGTCGGTTATCCAGCCCGTGTTTTCCCTCTCTTCCTTCAGGGTTCATCTATCGTTGTCGGGATATCACAGTGTGTGTGTGGGCCAAGCCTACAGGGTGTTGTTGTGCGTCTAGTGCAGTAGTTAAGAGGGAAGATTGCTTGTCTACTTCCCACCTGCTTGCTAACCTCTCGCTTATACACTGCCACTGGCGAGCCCTTCTGGTGAACGGAGAAGCAGCCTTGTGCGTCCGTCTTCTCCTGCCAGTACACAGCCTCTCCTTCACCAAGACTCCTGTCAGACCTCCACGTGGCCACACACGGTAACTAGGCGGCCCAAGGCAAACGTGGCAGGGGATCTCGTCGCTGCAGTGGTCCCCAGAGGCGTGATGCGCAGGCCCACATTGTGGATACGCCCTGGCATCATCCAATCACTGCCCCGCTGCCTTGTGGGTTAGTCTGGGAAGACAAAAGGCTAGGGGAGCACACCCTGAGAGAAAAGCAAGTGCTGGTAGGCGCACCATTGGCGGTCCTCCGACAGACCGGAGCTCCGGCAGCCTCCTGCAGCTGTGAGGAGGTGCCGGTCGTCCTGGGTTTCCCTTGCCATTGGATACAGCTCCCACAGCGAAGAAGTGACGTTGGAGTCTGCGCGTCTCCCTCGTCGTAAAAGACCTCAACGGTGGAGTGGGCGGGTGATGGTTGCATAGAAGCTCCATAACGGTCACAAAGGCGGTACAAGGCTGCAGAAAAGATGGGCCCCCAATTGTCTTGGTCTTGTTGCGTTTTGACCAGTTGTTCCTCCCAGGGAATTCAAGTTGCTGGTCACTCCCAAGCTCTTTTGATGACACACAAAGCTGAGTAGAAGAACCACCAGAGACAGAATAGGTATTTTGTAATTTTATTTCCAAAGCCTTTGGAAATAAACTTGAGACCAAATCCCGTACAGAAGTGCTCACCAGCACCGCTAAAAATGGTCTAAACTCCCATACGGAAAACTTATTTTCTATCTCGTCTCTCTTGCCCCCACCCTACTTGTCCCTCTTACTCCACAGCTGGGCAAAGGGAAAGATAAGAGAAATAATGTATTACTACTCCCCCTTTCTCCCAGCTCACTCCAGGTCCCTTTTGTTTATTATCTAGTCGGTTTTAGACGAGAAGCAGAGAAGATCTCCCCTTCACATTCTCAAAAGTTGGCACACAGTACTTGCAGACAACCAAAAGATAACAAATAAAGAACACTAGCTGTTTTGTAATATGACTATAGTTTAAAAGAAGTAACACACAAATATGGATATATCTAATTATCTGCCTCCGTCAGTCTCCATGCCATTGGATCCTGGCCTTCTCTTTGCCAAGGACAGTGTGGTGGCTGTCTGTGCACCAGTCTCCCCACTTTAAAAGATTCCACGCACAGGCGTTCTCCTGAAGGCAGTACCACCAACAAGAGGACAATCATACTCGTTTCGAGTTAATCGCCGACGATTGTTCTGTAGCGAGTGGAGAATGGGCGGAACTACGTTGCCTGCTGTCTGTGGTTGCAGTTCGATCAGTGTCTCCCGGCTGTAGGTGATCCTGTAGCCCGCCACACCGCCGTCAACATTTAATCCACATGCGAACTGGATAAAAGCCAGAAGTCGAACCCCAAAGCAGAGACACAGTAGACCGGATGAACCAAGAACAATTAATTTACCGTATTTTTCGGACCATAGGCGCACTTATAATCCTTTCATTTTCTCAAAACTCGACAGTGCGCCTTATAACGGAATAATTTTGGTTGTGCTTACCAACCTCGGAGCTATTTTATTTGGTACATGATGTACTAAGTGTGACCAGTAGATGGCAGTCACACATAAGAGATACATGTAGACTGCAATATGACCAAAATGTTATATGTTCCATTGAATATATAGAACATTACACACGGCGCTCATGATGACCCGTTGCCTGGATCATGTTTTCTTTTAGTATAAGACTTAATTCTGTTTCAGCACCACAGGGTTTGTGTTTCTTGGTTGCTGATTATTTGTCCCCGGCCAGCTTGACCAAACGGACAATTGTCCATCGAGTGAGTCACTATATACTATTGATCATGATACATGCAGCACATCACTGTACACTACAGTACATACACTGTCGCGCTAGCCTTGTACAAACAAAACATGAAATGTAATACTTTACAGATACTGTAATATGATTGTTCATGTTTTTCAGTCAGTACAGATTGGTGTCTTATTGCAATGTTTTGTGCATTACAAACAAAAATCTGTTTCGTGCTGACATAGAACCTAGCTTATCTATTTCCATAGTTAGCTTCTACGGCTAATACCGTAGCGCGCTGATGTGTTAGTACGCTGGGGGAAAAAAAAAACAAAAAAAACGAGTTCCTCAGTGTACGCTCTTACAATAACAATGTTGCGACAGTTTGGTTATTATACAAGTTACAGAACGTAAATTAAGTATTGTTGACGGTTTTTGAATGTATTTTTAAAGTGATTCAGAGGTAGAATTGATTGCTCCCATTTGCTACATTGCTAACTAGCAAGAACGAGCCAATTTTTATGTTAGAAAGCGAAAAAAAAGCAACCTTTTGCCTTCTTGTCTCTCATAATGATTGTGAATCATAGTCAAAACAAGTGCAGTTCCCCTTTAACAAGCGGTAACAAACTCAGGGAGTCAAAACACACAGTATATACAAGAGCTGCTCTTCGCCACAACGCACGTTCAAACACTGAACACACAGACAACACCATTTCTTAAAGGCACAAAGACATGTCACAGATATAACACTATCATCTTGTGGCGTTTGCGTTTGTTACGACCTTTCTCGACAATCGTAGATAGCCACCATTTTGTTTTGATGATGCCACAGACGGGCAAATAGACTTAACTTTTAAAATCTTTACCATTACAAGTGCTAAACTTCATATACAGTCTGCTGTTCTTTAATCCAATGTTTTCCTTTTTTTTAGTATAAATAAAACCTTTTGAAACGATTTTGGATTGATACCCAGTGGCGTGCCTTCAGTGATGTCCGACTTCAATGATTACCTCTCAAAATACAATAATTGATGTCACCACATGACCATTGCTGGAGAAATACTATACAGAAACACATTTACGCCCTACTTCGCATTGCAACACATCAACAGTGTACAAAACGGGCTATTTTCTGGCGCATTTACAAATCAATAAACCCGCATCAGTAATTAAAAGATATCTTATGTGGTACTGTCAAAATTTAAATTGCAAAAAACATATTAAACGTGAAAAAAAAAAAAAAAAAAATTATTTGAACTCTCAATTTGTAGCAACCGCTAACGTTCCCGGTGAGTATTCAATCACAGGATGCGTAAATGTCACGTTCAACATGAGGCCAGCTAGAAGGCCTTACTGACAACAACTTGTGATCTGATTGGCTATTGCGATTATCTATCAACTCTATGTGTCCGTTCACTTACAGTGCACGGACGCCCGCATTGTTGATTCTGAAGGCCCCGGGCAGACTTCATACAGCATGGCAACATAAGCTAGCTGAATTCTGATTGTATACAAACTCTAACCTAAAAACAACAGCAATGGAAGGAGCATAATATGACATGAAAAGCATATGAATACTTTTGATATTTAGGGAAAGTAAATTAAAAAATACTTTTATCTTTAATTCTGATCATGATTTCTGGTTATGTTAGGCCAGCAGAGAAGGCCTTACTGGCCCTGACGGCCCACCACTGTTGATACCTATATCTTGGAAGGCAAACTTGCCGAGCACAGATGGATATATTTGAAATTTAGAGGAATATAAATCGATCAGTCAATTGTTACACCCCTATTCCACGGAGTAGCACACTTTCCCTTTTGCTCTTTTCAAACAATTTTAAAATGAGTAAACATGTGGACGACATGGCCGGAGTTGGCCTGTTGAAGATATGGTACCATTCTGGTGAGGCCTCTTGTCTTGCCCACACCAAGGCCATTGAAACTTGTTTGGACAGCCAGCTAGAAAATAATGTGTCAAAGACAAAAGAGCTTGTTCTTCACAAAAAGCAAGAAGGGACAATAAAACCAGTTTGACTTGATGGCCATCTTGTTGAAACTGTGGAAGCATTTGAATATATTGGTACAGACCTTGATAGACATCTAAGCTTCTCTGAAAACAGATTTTATCTTTGAGAAATTCTCGGGGCATTCAACTGATTGCAACTGGACTTTTTGGTTCGTCTTAGAGGACGTTTCACCTCTCATGCAAGTAGACTTCATACTCACAGACTTAGATTGGTCAGATATACTCTAGCAGCTGGTGCCAAAATCCCAACTATTTATACTCCAACACAAGTCTATAAGCATTGACTAGCCCTTTGAGACACTTGTGATTTAGGGCTATATAAATAAATATTGATTGATTGATTGATAACCGATCCCAGCAGGCACAAGACATTGATACAACGTTGATTATACATACATGTCCTTTAAAACTGACTTTGAAACAAAATAGTTGTATTTGTAAATTGAGACAACGTTGTTTGGGAAATTACCAACAACCGCGGACACATTTGCTAGCGTTAGCTGTAGCGAGTTGACTAGCCCAGCTTGTAGCGGCCTACAAGCCAAGGGGAACCGGTTGAGACGCATAATAGATTTAGCCCTTTAGCTAGTCCTACACCCCAGTCTACTGGGCACCACACCTTAGTAATAGGGGACTCCATCACCTGGAACATACAGCTTGGTAAACCAGCCATAATTAAGTGTATTCGCATGTTCGTAGACGACAGACTGGGATGCAATTGGAGCGGCCACGGACAATCTGGACGAGTATACGAACACTGTGACCTCATACATACAGTTCAATGAGGCGCGCATCATTCCAACACGCAGTGCTTGTTATAACAACGACAAGCCCTGGTTCACACCCAGGCTCCGACAGCTGCGCAAGAAGAAGGAGGCTGCGTGGAGGAGCGGGGACCAGAGTACCTACAGAGAAGTGACGTACCACTTCAACAGGAAAGTGGAGAAAGCTAAATCTGTGTACTTTAACCGTCTACAGGAACAGTTAAGCTCCAATGATTCTGCAGCCTTGTGGAGAGGACTAAGGGCCCTTACGAACTATAAGCCCAAAGCCCCCCAGGCCTTGAATGACCGGACTCTCGCTCAGGGCCTCAACACACATTACTGTTGTCACGAACGGCATTCAGTTCATCAAAGCTCAGCACCGCCCCACCAACTCCAGCACTTCATTAAAGGACTCCATCAAAGGCCCTTCTCCATCCGAGAGGAGGATGTACGCTGGCAGTTCTTGAAGCTGAATACGTGGAAGGTCCCCGGGCCGGATGGTCTCTCCCCCTCCACCTTGAGACACTGCGCGGATCAGCTGGCTCCTGTCTTCACTGACATTTTTAACACCTCTCTGGAGCTATGCCGTGTGCCGTCCTGCTTCAAGACCTCACCATCATCCCTGTCCCCAAGAAAGCACGGATCACATGACTTAATGACTACAGGCCGGTGGCGCTGACGTCTGTGGTCCTGAAGTCCTTTGAGCGGTTGGTCCTGCCCCACCTTAAGGACATCACCGCCCCCCCCTCCTGGACCCACTATTCTGATTCTGATTCCCGGGGCCAGACCACTTGACATTCTAGCTAGTCTTAGGGAGCTGACTCGCAACCGGCCTAGTAAACACGTACGACAGGCTAATCGCACCACTAGCTATGCGAACATAGTTGTTGTACACGTCGGCTCCAATGATATTAAAATGAGACAGTCAGGGATTACAAAGAGGAACATAGCTCGGACTTGTAATCTCGCAAGAAAGATGTCTGGGCATCGAGTACATGTCTCTGCCCCCCGGCCTGCGAGAGGCAATGATGAGAGGTATAGCAAATTACTCTCGCTTAACAAGTGTCTGGCTAGTTTTTGTAGAGAACGTTTTTTTGATAATTGTCCCTCTTTCTGGGGTAAACCGGGCTTGCTGAGGAGGGACAGCCTTCACCCTAACCGGGAAGGTGTCATCACTCTTTCCAGAAGTATAGATTACTCTTTGAGTCAAGATTGGCTAACTACACTAGAGTAAACTCGGACACAGGAATTTACAGTGTCTGTTAGTCCGGGTGAGGAGTCAGTTAAGCTAGAACTAACCAGCGGCAGGCTGGAAAATTCCTGCACACATAGCATTTCTCGTAGAATAATACATAACTCGCATAATGTTTTTTCTGTAGTGACTGTGCCAGAGGTCTACTGAGGCGGAAAATTATGAAGCGTTAAATCTATCGCAGCACTAATGAAAAATTCTCAATATCCCCGTCATATCAATTCGTAGACGTGTTTAAAATGATTTAAAGCGCACTTTGAGACATTTGTGATTAAGGGCTATATAAGTAAACTTTGATTGATTGGTTCTTGGAGCGCACCCGCTGGCTCACCTGACATTCAAGCCATAGCCTTTTGTAAAAGAGAAGAGAGCTCAGACTCTCTTCTCTCCCATGTGTTGCATACATGGCAGTGTGCTTGTGGTAATTGTCAGATGTTAAGAGTGCGCCCCCGTTGAGGTCTTGAGACTGGTGCTTCTGTTAGTAAGTTTTGTGATCCAAAATTCTAATCATTATGGTCCTCTAATTGTGGTGTTTTAAACCACAGCTGGGCCAAGCTGCACCGCCCAGGTCTGCTGGGGGCTCGAAAGGCTCGTACTCAGCCAAGCACCAGGCACGGCAGGGGCAACTCCTCCCACAACTGTGTTTTGGATGTCATCTTTTCCCGGTACTGAACGTAAATATTGGTAATTTTACAATGTAAATATTGTATACTCATTTTGGTTTTGTTACTATATTGTGTTCTTAATTTGCAGTTTAGTTTGAAATTGAGTTGTTTTTCTTGCAGCTGTGTTAGTTTTGTGCTTACACATGCTAATATTAGCTACTTAATTACCTGCACGTTCCTCGTCATGCCACACCTGGATTCAATAGACAGAAACACTTGATGAGCTTCCCTGGTATGGTTCACAAGTGGTTCACTTCCTATTTCTCAGACAGAAAATGATTGGTAAGTGTGGCCACAGGCTCCTCAAAGATCCCTAAAATCACATGTCATCAGGACTTACATTTCCACATTTATGCTGATGATTTACAGATGTACATTTCCATGTCTCCTGATGACATACTCTTTTTAAGAATATAATAAATACTTATTTACAGCCAAGACAAAACTAAAGTTTTAGTCACTGGCATTGAGGCCCTGAGAGAAATATATCTTAACTACAGGCGTTGTCTTTTGACTCCATCACACTGAGTGAATAACGTGGGCATCGTTTTCAACTCTGAGCTTAGTTTCATACCACATATTAAACTTATAAAACTAATAGGTTTTGATCATCTTATCTGTTCTCTCTCATGGAAACATGCTTAAAGACTAATGCATAATTTTATTAAGTCATAGACTATTGTAATGTCCTGCTTTCTGGTCTTCAGCTGCACCCATACAATTGCTCCAAAATTAAGCTGCACATGTCCTGACCAAGACCTGAAGGCGGGCTCACATTACACCAGTTTTAAAAATACTGCATTGGCTTTGGGATGACATTCATGAAGTTATTGAACATTAATAACCATAAATATCTGAAAAAATAGCACAATATTATTTTTTCAAAATAACACTTGCAGTAAACAGCATTCAGCATCACTGTTTTTTTGAGGTGTTATAAATAAAGCAAAGCCGGCGGCGTTTCTGGGTGTTGTTGATAAATGGCTTTCTTGCACTTACAGACGTAGCGACAAACTGTAGTTACTGACAGTGGTTTTCTGAAGTGTTCCTGAGCCCATGTGGTGATATCCTTTACAGACTGATGTCGCTTTTTGATGCAGTACAATCTGAGAGATCGAAAGTCATGGGCATTCAATGATGGTTTTCGGCCTTGCCGCTTCGATGCAGTGATTTCTCCAGATTCTCTAAACCTTTTAATATTACGGACCGTAGATGGAGAAATCCCTGAATTCTTTGTAATAGCTCGTTGAGAAATGTTCTTAAACTGTTGGACAACTTTCTCACGCATTTGTTCACAAAGTGGTGACCCTCACCCCATCCTTGTTTGTGAATGACTGAGTATTTCATGGAAGCTGCTTTTATACCCAATCACGGCACCCACCTGTTCACCTGTGGGATGTTTCAAATAAGTGTTTGATGAGCATTCCTCAACTTTCTCAGTCTTTTTTGCCACGTGTGCCATCTTTTTTGAAACACGTTGCAGGCATCAAATTCCAAATGAGCTAATATTTGCAAAAAATAAAGTTTCTCAGTTCGAACGTTAAGTATCTTGTCTTTGCAGTCTATTCAATTGAATATAGGTTGAAAAGGATTTGCATATCATTGTAATCTGTTTTTACTTACGAGTTACACAACGCGCCAACTTCACTGGTTTTGGTTTTTGTAAATAAATCTGTTTCTTTTTTTCAACCACCGATGCACTCCTCTTTATCACAATTGTTTCTACGTTTTTATTGAATGGTATCTGCTTGAGACTGGCGCATGCGCAGTACAAAAGGTCCTCTCTGGCCGCACACACCCTCCTGAGAGATCTGGTTTCCATTCGGATAATCCAGGTGGGTTTGTGTTCGGTTTTTGAAAAATCGGATTAGGTGTTTCCATGGGCTGTAGGAGGCTTATTTAGAGTCAAACTATTGACAAATGGGACCAATTTTGTGCATGGACACGTACTGAGTGTGATGTACCATGTTGAAGTTATTGAATACGGATAGAAATCATTCCTTAATCCAACTTAGTATATTACTGTTAGCCACCGATACATATTGTGCTCATTCTAGTCATTAATTCTGACTTTATGATTGTGATTAAAAAAAAAAGCTAATTCCATCCGTCCATCCATTTTGTACCCCTTTGCCCTTGTTTTATAAATGTTTGTTTTGTAAGTTAAAGTGTTTTATATATTGTGCTCTTGAGTTAATGTTGCTGACCAATTTAAATGTATTAATCAAGTATTTTTTTTATTTATTGCTACTTTCGTAGTTATATTATGTTGTGTTCTCGTCTTGTCTATGCATGGGACAGTGAGCAATGCAATTTTGATTCTTTGTATGCCTTGCAGATGTGAATAATTGACAATAAAGCTGACTTTGACTTTGATTTATTAAGTTTATTTAATTGTATTGTTCTGCATCACATTGTTCAAGTTAGTCCAAAACATTTTATATTTTAAATATGAATTTAAGTATTTTTAATTTCAGGCAAATTATATACTTTAAATCGTTTCTGTTACAGACTGAAAAACAATGTTAAGTTATCCTTTGTTGTAGGTTGACCTATATTGGTAGTGTAACAGAACATCATTTATAAGCACTTATATACAGTACAGGCCAAAAGTTTGGACACACCTTCTCATTCAATGGGTTTTACTTTATTTTCATGACTATTTACATTGTAGATTGTCACTGAAGGCATCAAAACTATGAATGAACACATATATACT
The DNA here is from genome assembly GCF_033978685.3 of Nerophis lumbriciformis. NCBI lineage: Eukaryota > Metazoa > Chordata > Actinopteri > Syngnathiformes > Syngnathidae > Nerophis > Nerophis lumbriciformis. The sequence continues at coordinate 25,280,743 of NC_084581.2, read as the reverse complement.
TAACAAAAAAAGGTGAAATAACTGAAAACATGTGTTATATTCTAGTTTCTTCAAAATAGCCACCCTTTGCTCTGATTACTGCTTTGCACACTCTAGGCAGTCTCTCGATGAGCTTCAAGAGGTAGTCACCTGAAATAGTTTTCCAACAGTCTTGAACATCATGCGGAGTACACACAAAGACAGTCAAGGTGTTTTTGTCAGGATTTTACCCCTTCCGACCACAGACATCCAATGCCCGATTATCTTTTGTCTTACAAGATTGTGCCATGGTCTGAGGTGTGCGCAGAGTGAAACTGGCTCCATAATGGATCAGGGCCAATAATATTTTACCATTTCCGACCACAGACATCCAATGCCCGATTATCTTTTGTCTTACAAGATTGCTCCATGGTCTGAGGTGTGTGCAGAGTGAAACTGGCTCCATAATGGATCAGGGCCAATAATATATTTTTTCAAGTACGGTATTTGCGATTAAAACTCAAAGCAGACGCCTCGTAAGCCATGGCTGCATGAATTGTGACAAGGGGAAAGTAGTCAACCAAGAAGCTAAAATGAGTATTGGGGCTACTTTGTTGAGAACGTTACACCTCGAGCACACTCAGATGATAAAGTATGTGTTTACATCTTCTCGAGGATTTTATATTTTTTTTGCACAGGTTGAAGTTTTCTCTCAAAAAAAAGCCCCAAGACATGTGAGAGAGACTAATCTCCAAATAAACCCCGATTGAAACACAATTGAAATGTGGGGGGTTGATAAGCCTTTTGCGTGCTTGGTGGTCGTATCAAAAATGCAACTGTCCGTGGTTTTTCTTTTATTTATTTAAATTTTCTATTTTGTACTTGTTGAGCAGGATGTATTTTTGACAATTCGTGTCAACTCTGTATTTAAATCCCAATAAACAACTGTTGTTTTTTTTTGTTGTTTTTTAAATAGTCCCAACACCACCATTAATCCTTCCTCTTGTATGTCCTTTTCTGTATTGCCTGTTTTTGTGTGCTGGTAAATTGCTATGGTGATTGCTATATTTCTTTTTTTTTTTAATTAATCAATCCAACAAAACAATACACAACAATACCATAATAATGCAATTCCAATTACAAAACCAAACCCGACCCAGCAACATTCAGAACAGCAATAAACAGAGCAATTGAGAGGACACACAAACAAGACACAAAACAAGCCAAAAGCAGTCAAACAAAAATGATTATCAACAACACTATTAATATTAATAACAATTCTAACATAGCAGCGATTAGAAATCCTTCATTGACATTATCATTACACCTATTTACAAAAAATAAAAACATTTATTTCTTCTTCTTCAGTTTCGTTAGATCATGTACAAACATAAAAAGAGCTCAAATACCTGCTTGAATAATCAAGCAGGTATTTGAGCTCAGAGGACTAGAGTCAACCAGAGTGGAGATCGGTGGTTGGACAGAATCATTGATATCATAGCTGACCGCATACATAACCATCAGAGCTGCTCAATGCTTGATTTGATATCTTTGAGTTAACTCCACAAAGTCCGATAAACTCTTTCAAAAAGGGGGTTGGGTTGTCCATGTCCCATCTGACTCCGGTTTCCATGGGAACGGCTCCTCTGCTAGCTTATCTTTTTGTTTATTGCCGCTCGCAATACCTCAGACCCTCGCGCAGAGCGCTATTAATATGTATTAATACCTTAATATGTATTAATACCTTAATGTGATACTTTAAAACTAACCATTTACAATAATACCTAATAGTATATTATACAAATGATATGATAGTTAGCATGCTGATGTATTTGTATGCTAGCAATATATGTAGTTAGCATTACAAATATTCAAATCCTTCAATCCCTCTTTGCACACTACCGAAGTAGTGTGAGCAATACCTCAAACTTTACCCCCGATGAGTTGTCAATTTCCACATAAGTGTGTGATGTGTAAGGCACAGCATCAAGATGCATGAGCTGTGTGTTAACATCAACTTCAGTTCCATCCTTGGCGTTAGATCAGGGATGTCAAACTGGTTTTCATCGAGGGCCACGTCAGAGTTATGGCCGCTTGGAACAACTAATATGATTTTTTTCCCCATGCATTTAAATAATAAATATTTTTTTCATACACTGTATACAAATCTGTACATTTTACAGTAAAAAACTGACAGTCACCAGAATTTTACTGTAAAATATACAGTGTTTTTTGTATACAACAATTAATACAGTAAATGGAAAAGAGCACAGATGGGTTTTTTTTACTGTAAATTTTACGGTGTTTTTTTCTTACAACACTGTACCACTGTTTATTTTTTATTTTTATTCTGGCAACTAATATGCCAATCTTTTAAACTTTACTTTAATTCCATTTACAGTACGACACCAAAAAAAACCCATTGATTTTACGGTAAAAAACTGGCAGCTCAGTCGACAATTTTACTGTAAAAAACAAAAAAATAAGTAGTAGTTTTTCGATTTATTAAAACCACTGTAAGTGTTCATATATATATATATATATATATATATATATATATATATATATATATTTATTTATATAGTACAATTTAATGGATAACTTGCTTTGAAATCATAAGTCAAACAAGTATTTATTTATATTTTGAAAAAAAATGATTTGGAAAGTATGATAGTTATAATTGTTGCAGTGTTGGATACTATTAAAGTTGAAAAGGTATGCAACTTAATGCATTACATTTTTTTTTTTTTATCAAAATGGAAAAACCAAATACATTTCCAACCAAGGGTCTAGTTGTGCTGCTTGATGAGGCTGACTAAAACCAAAGCACAAAAGATCTAAACCCTTAAAACATAAATTATTTGTGTGTTTGATTTGTACAACATAAAATATGGTAGGGTTACCTAAACACTGTTATATACTCAAAAGGATTTTACTTAAAACTTACAAAGTCACCACATCTTAACAGGCCACTGAAGTTCATTTGGTTAGTGATACAATATTATTCAAAGTGAACTTACAAGTATCTGCAAATCAGTGAGTCCCACTACTAAAAAGCGGTGCAAAACAATTAAGCTCAGAACTATAGAAACATAATGGTTGATTTCTGATAGATTGATAACCAATTACATAGAAGCAGCCAGGTCATGCTTTATGTAAAAAAGTGCTTCATTTAAAATAGTGCATGCCTTGAATAGAGTTAAGCTTACATTACTCACGACTTATGCAATCACTTTGTTGAGGTAAGGTGTTGTACTATGATTCACTCCCTCATGTTTCTTTTTAAAAGGACAGCAGATCTGCAGTGGAAAGAATGTGCACAAGGGAGAATTGCAAGAAAAACCGGTTCATCAAGTGGGTAAATATCTCAATCTGTGCCGAAAGCAGTCCTGAAGTCCATTCAGTTGACAAATGCATCAGGTGGAAAGTAGCAAAAGCTTCCTGTATTCAATATAATCTAAAGAGTTAACTGGCTCAGAATTAATTGGGTTTTTCAAATACATACAGAGGGCATTTTGATACTGACTTGATTTCTCTCACTGTACTGTACTGTCATTTGGCACAGCATCAGTATAGCTGGTCATGTTCAGATCAAAGAACTCCTCCAGCTTCCACTGCAAGGTCTCAAACGTGGAGCGTTCATGTTCGTCGTCCTTCCAGCAGTCCATCATGATGCCATACATTTCTTTAGGGCAGTTGGGTGGACGTGGCATTCTGTAGCCCTGAGGAACACTTTGGAGAACTTGGTAGTTTGACATGTCTTGAAAAAAAAAACCAAGTACATATTGTCAGAGCAAAGCAAAGGGGAAACAACTGTGCTAATTAGTATGATAGCCCAGGTCTGATTGATCTGATTATTTTGCAATCGGTAAACCTTACCTGGGTATGGCATTTTGCCGAATGTCATAATCTCATAAAGCAAAATACCAAAGGACCAGACATCAGATTTGATTGTGAATATGTTGCTGCGGATGGCCTCGGGAGCAGTCCATTTTACCGGAAGTTTGGTACCTTCTCTTGCAGCATACACAGGGTCATTCTGGATCCAAAGCAACATGAAAATGCAAATCAAGATTTAGTGATCAAAATACTTCAAATGTAGTTAGATGATTCTGATGACTGAGAGAACATACTGTCATTATAAGGGCAGTGAGTTCATTATGATGAAATCTTTCCATATTGCACAACATTTAGTTGGCCTCAACTGAGTCATCCCCCGATTGGTTTGAATGTAGATAACCTCAGCTTTCCTCTGATGGCCGATGGCTGCTATTCTACAGAGTGTTTTCATGTGACAGCACCAACTCGGAAGTCGGTCATGATGGAGGACAGCACAACAATATAGCCAGTATGTGTGTAAAGGAGACTGCACAACGTTTGAAAAAGCCAAACGGATAACTTTTGTTGTGTTTTTGGTTGTCAGCAAACAAACTACACTACTACTGTATGCCCAAAAGTTGTGAATAAAATTAAGAGCTCGGACAGAACAAATATCTTCAGCAGATACCACCAAACGGCGGACATCAAGTCGCGATGCCGAAGCTGCCAAGTTAAGTTAGCTTAGCACACAAGAGTATGTTTGCTGCAATGCGTTAACAGCACTTCACACGTGTCCAGTTAGCAAAATAATTTAACATTACACTTGACTTAGCTGCACTGACAAATAAATACCAAGTAGCTAAAGCAGGGTTTCTACAGGTAATAACAAATCTAATTTAATGCTTTTCAATGCCATTTTAATGCCACTTAAAAAAAAGTAATGCCCATGTCCGACCCCATGTGTTTATAATATATAGTCAAAAGCTTATAATTGTGTGTTTACACACAAAATTGTAAGCATTTGACAATAATAATCTTGCTTAGTTTAAAAGATTACATCAACTGTTACAATCTAGTGAATTAGAATTTGCTCGCAAAACCGTTTAATCTGAGAATTTTTTTTTTTTCAAATTTATTTTTCTGTAGAATCATCCAGTGTTCTGACCTTGTGCATGGCCTTAGACAATAGCCAATCAAAAGGATCCCCCAGTCAATCAATACATTGTACCTTCAATCAAAACTATTAAAGGGGAACTGCATTCAAGCCCTCTAAATAGACATCCAATTCTGAATTATTTGATCAATATAATATACCCAGAAGTAATTTTTAAATGTTATCTCTTTAAAACATGCTGTAAAAATGCATACCTTTTGAAAGTATGACTCACAATAGCCAGACACTAGAGGATATGTTTTATTCAGGATACAATTAAAAATAGTTAAAAAGTTTTATGGAATATTAAATGAACATCATACTAGGAATGCAAATGATGCATGTGTTTGACATTGATGATTGATTGAAACATTTGAGAAAAATACAAGTTATGCAATGATATTTGGAAAACATCAATAAGGTGCATTAAAAATAGACAATTGAATATCTTAAATAGATTATATTCTATACCCTCTTAGTTGTTTAAAATGGGTATAAGGGATAGCAAGTTATGTATAAAGTTTCAGGCAGATGAAGAAACTCATTCTTTTACTGTAGAATGTAGGAAAACAAGAGTTGTGGTCTGTTGTGAGAATTGCCTTGGTTGTCCATTCTAGGCCACCATAGGTCAGGTGAGGTGCCTGCGTCACGAGAGTTGCTAATGTTTACCAAGTTAGCTGTAGACGGCTGAAATAAATGAGTCGTGTATGAAACAAGCCCAACTTCCGCATTAACATGACATGGTGTCAGAGTTAGGAACTACACACCTACGGTGAAGAAAGAATGGCAAAGTCTGGGCCACCAGAAGCCTTTGATTTTGCCATCCAGCCAAGTGTCCAATATTAAGGCAGCACTTCTCGCTTTCGGACCTTACAAGACCTCTTGTATCCAGTTTTCAAGCCCAAGAAGAAGAAAGGAAAGACACAGACAATTTATCGATGATCGCAACATTATTAAGTTCATTTTCATTCATCGACTGATGGATTGAGGTATTGACTATTGGGCAAGTCCTACAATTGTGTTACATTTTTAATGCCTCTGGACATCGCATTTAATGCTTTCTAATGCCATTGAAGTCCTTAATTTACGCAAAATCGTCACGACTCAGCTCCTACTCCGAGACCAGTGAACGAAACAAATAACACAATAATCAGCCGTCCGACCCGTAAGTAGATAACCTCGTTCGCGACTTTACCTTGAGGGCTCGTCTTTGAACAGTTAAGAAGCTACTCACTGTTAGCTTGGACCAGCTGAAGCTGACAGACATTGAGTCATTGGAGCTTCCGTGGTGACACACGCCCAAGCCAATATCCCATTCTGAGACACCAAACAAAGTTATAAAAACAACATTCTTTCTGTCCATATATTGCAGTTTTGTACTCGAAATATGTCAATTTGGAGATTAAATGTAGTAAGGTAGAGATGCCGTTTACTGACAGGTTTGTGTGTGTCTTGTGTTCTGTCTCGTTTTAGTCTTTCTGTGACAATATGTAAGGTTACATCTGCGGGGGTTTACGTGAATAAGGGTATGACTTAATGTGATAATTATAACTGTTATATCTTTTAGTTGTTGCGCCAGCTGTTGGGAGTTCAGTGTCTCCAAGGATGAGGCTGATGATTTTAACCAGAGCTTTTGAACAGTCAGGAGGCGACGGGGCCAGCACCATCAACAGGGATGATACATGCTTCCACACACCTGAGACAGTATCCTTCAATGGCGAGGTCAGGTTTCCTGGCCCGGCCAGCAGTGTATATAGACACGTCATAACAGGACGCAGAAACAAGTCCAATGAAGGCTGAAGTGTCAGCCAAAACTGTCCACAGGTTAATTGTCTGCACACAATGATGGACGCTATTTATCTGCACAACTTTTGATGTTGTTTTGGCATCATTTTAAAACAACTTGTACCATTTTAATCATTGCTCCACTTACTTTTAACAAAGAGCTGTCCAAACATAGCCCAAGCTCATACGTTGCTCATAAATAATTATACATTGTTTATACATTGCTTTTTTTTTTTTTTACAACTTCTTACATCTTATTTTGCCTCAATAAATGCACAACCAACCGGCCAAATAAACCTCACATATGTTATAGCGTTGGATAGGTCATGTTGTAAAGTAAAGCGCTATTTATATGTTGTAATTCGTTCAACCACTGCAACGTTATTTATGATCAAGAGTAAAAAGTGAGCCATTTGATTGGTCCTTTCCAGACAAGACAGCAGGATGTGGCTCTTTTTCCAAGCCCTGTAACTAAATCACACAGCACGTCGCTTTATATCACATTTTGATCACACACAAGTTTCACCCTGGCTAAAATGACATTTTGTCCATTTTGTCTCGCTCGCTATCGCCATTTTCATTGTCAAAATTTTATTTTTAGAGCTTTTCTTATTAGTGTGCGTGACATCCACACAAATTTTCTTAGATGAAAAAGGACGAAAAGTTTGGTCTGGGAACAAATCATCTTCCAGGTCACATATTTAATTCAGCGTCCCTCCCCTCTGTTGCAAGTTTTGTTGATTCTATGTAACATGTTTATGTGTGCTATGGCTATGAGTTTTTTTTACCCTTGGCCTCAGTCTGGACCCCCTCCCAGGAGTCCAGCCTTCGACTGAATATTTTTTACTCTCCCACCCTCCCCCAATATTCACCGTAAGTGGCTAACCCGTCAGCGGTCCCGTCTTGTCTCCCTGTAATGTATGTCTGCTCTTAGTGAGACTGTGCTGAAAATGTACTTTCAGTTCCTATGTCTTGTACAACTTGAAATTGAACTTGATGTGTTTTAGTGAAAACATAACATACCTTTCCTGTCTCACACATCACATTTTTGCATCCATTTTTTTCTCAGATTTAAAAAAAGAACACATTGGCGTGTGCTCCAAAGCCTCGGGTTGCTCACAGTTTTGTCTTGGAGTTATCTCAAACCGTTTGGACATGCAATAACTTTGTTCGACATGAAGTTTCTTCCTAAATTAACCTGAATTTGATACTTTGCTGCCTAGTGGCACAACTTGAACACACAAGTTGGCGTAAAGACAACCTGTCAGAATGTTATATCAGGTGTTAAGACCCAGTCACAGGCGGTTCAGTTCTTCATCCCCCAGTCTCCAAGCCAAGGGGACGGTTATATTGGATTATGTCTACTACACTACTGTAAATCTTCACAACACAGAAATTGACTATGTGGGATATACATAACATGTGCATGACAAACCTGAAAAACCCTGGCAAGGCCAAAATCTGCCACCTTGCAGATGTTGTTCTCCCCTACTAGCACATTCCTGGCTGCAAGGTCTCTGTGAATGTAGTTCTGCAACTCCAGAAAAGCCATGCCAGACGCCACTTGGGCAGCCATCTCAATTTGATCGGAGAGCTGTAGTGTAGCATCCTTGTTCTCTGAAAATTACAACAACAAAATGATTCACCCCTGGCTTTCTGTGTAAATAAAGAGGGTTCATAAAATCATAGATAATATATTTACATGGATTTATGTATACTTTGTAATTAATGCAAAACGTTAGCGGCAGAAAACTTCCCAAAAGCTCAGTGTACTCCATAGCGTTGTAAAAATTTAAAATGAGTGCATATCAGTGGGTTAAGTTATAACAGGGTAGTCAGTCCAATCCCGACATAACACTATTTCTTTCTTACATTGAGCACAACTAAGACATTGTACAAATCATAGAATTTACCGATTTCTTACGCATGCATTGTGTGTTTGCCCAGTATGTATTCTGTGCATATTGTACTGTACACCAAATAAACACTTTTTCAAAGGGTATTTAGAACTCTTGAGCACCAATGACAACCAGCACTGCAATCACTTTAATGAGTTAATTTTGAAGTGGCATGGGGGCTAATACATTTTCTATTATGAAAAGACACATTAAAGAAATACAATGGCATTTTAAACAAACCATTGTCTAATGTCTGAAATAAAATATATGTCAAATACAAATAAGAAAATGTAGAGTGTTTTAATCCTACTTTGTAGGTATTCAAGCAAGCTGCCGTTCTTCATCAGCTCTGTAATGATGTAGATTGGCTCTTCCAATGTGCAGACGGCATACAGTTGGATCAACTTGGCATGCCTTAGTTTCTTCATGATTTGAGCCTCTCTGAGAAAGTCCTGGGGATCCATGGTACCTTAAGTACATAAGGTAAATGACTTAGGCAAGATGGACACTACACATAAAAGGTAGCTTTGACATTATTGAACACATGGTCTTTTGATCATTTTTAATATTTCAATATACAATTAAAGGGAATACAAACACGAATACAGGAAGTACTTGTCACAATAGATTTCAAAGTGCATGTGTCTACCACAATAAAGAGACATGGCTTTGACATACAGTACTTTAGAGTTTGATTTTCATGAGAGGCATTTAGAAAGGGGAAATTCTTCACTTAAAAAAAAAGTGAAAGAGGCAGCTTTGTCACAGAACATCTAAATAAACATCAAGACGTGTGGAACAATGTACACTTTGGAAGTATTTTTCTTTACTCTATACCTTGCGACAAATATTTAATTAAGAAAGGGACAAGCGGTAGAAAATGGATGGATGGATAACGAATATATAGATATATATTTATTCACAGTGGATCTGCAGTTCATGTTGTGTTTTAGTGAACCAATCATGTCTCCCTCCACCTGTCCTTTTATTTTTTTGTTATAATACATTTGCAAAGATTTAAGAAATGTGGGGTGTTGCATGTAGAATTTCTTTAATTTTAAAAAGACCTCACATAAGAAAAAAGGGGGAAAACTGAAGCGCTGTGAATACTTTTAGGATGCACAATATAAACACACTCAAAGAGCCTTACCAGAGCGCTCATAACTTAGCTTAAACATGTTCTTTCTCCACAGGGGAGATACACAAGTATATGTTTATAAACAGAATGCGAGGCATTAAAGCAAAGAATACCATTCAGACACAACATCCATTATACAATACAATGCATTGAAAATATTACAATTTTCTGCAAAAACTTTGCATGATTGTAGATCATTGGGATGTCAGATTAATACGTCAAATGTGTTAGCGGACATAAACTAACATTCCCTAATCACTGTATTGTGATGTTACTGTACTGTTCACTTTACATGTTTCCTTTAGGCAGTATTATTAGAAAGCACAATCTTAATTACCTCCACCAGGAGGTTATGTAAGTGTGCCAATGATTTGTCTGTTAGATAGCAAAATAAAAAGTTAAAGGGGGATTTTCATGAAACTTTGGAAATGTCCAAAATGGGAAAAGAAAAAGCGAATGGATGACTGACAGGAGTTTTCACTCCGTTTATTTCAATACGCTAAACGCTACTCCAACAAAATGTGACAAAGAAAATGTCATTACATTTTGGAGCAAGTCATTACATTTCTACTATCAGTGGCGGGCCATGCGTTTCCCACCTAGGCCTTCAGTGATGTCCGACTTCAAAGATTATCTCTCAAAATACCACAATTTATGTCACCACATGACCATTGCTGGAGAAATCCTATATAGAAACACAGTTACGCTCCACTTGCATTGAATCACATCAACAGTGTACAAAACAGGTTACTTTCTGGCACATTTAAAAATATCTTATGTAGTACTGTCAAAATTAAAATTGCAAAAAACAACGGGACAAGCAGTAGAAAATGGATGGATGGCATTAAAAGTGAAAAAATTAAAAATTACAACTCACACTAGTAGGACTTATTCGACGCAGTATAAGCCAGTGGTACCGCTCGTCGTCGGCTTATTCGAGTAGAAATGGCGAGCATTTCATCACCAGAACAGCTGAAATAGCTTTCGGGGTTGGCTGACATCGTCTCACAAGATGTAGTTTCTCTTTAAACATCCTTCTTGAAAATGGCCTTGCAAAGATATATCTGCCACCTAATCAACGTTTTGTTCTCCTTCTCTCCTATCCCGGTCTGGCTACAGCGCAACACTTCCCGCTTCCTGCTAAATTTAAACTTGTGAATGCATACTCACTTTGGAATGACAAGTGAGTATCCAATCACAGTCTCAACATCAGGCTACTGTCAACAACTTGTGATCTGATTGGCTATCACAACTGTCTTATCAACTCTGTGTGTTCTCAAATTCATCCGTTAATGGTCCCGATGAGTATCCAATCACAGGACGCGTAAACGTCACGTTTAACGTGAGGCCAACTAGAAGGCCTTACTGACAACAACTCGTGATCTGATTGGCTATCGCAACTGTCTGTCACTGTATGTCCCCGATCGCTTACAGTGCCCGGATGCCCGCATTGTTGATTCTGAAGACCTCTGGCAGATTTCGTACAGCGTGGCAACATAAGCTAGCTGAACTCTGATTGGATACAAACTAAAACCAACAGCACTGGAAGGAGCATAATATGACATGAAGAGAATACGAAATCTTTTGGATATTTAGGGAAAGTAAATTAAAAAAACTATTTTATCTTTAATTATAATCATGATTTCTGGTTATGTTAGGCCAGCAGAGAAGGCCTTGCTGGTCCTGACGGCACACCACTGTCTATTATGTTGCCTTCAGTGTTACATAAAAGTTACAAAACACCTTTAATTTTTCTGGTAACAAGTATTCTAATTAATTACATTAATGTACACTACTACATCGCTACTTTTGCCGTAACGTGACACGCTACTTTTTATGTGGCTATATGTCGTCAACAAGACGGCGTCAAAAGCACAGCAAGTTCAATGCAGGAAATATATTTTTACTCGTGAAAGCAACAACCACCACCACACTCCAAATTAACTTGATATAAAACAAGAGGCCACATCACATACAGTATATTAGCACAGTGGCCTAGTGGTTAGAGTGTCCGCCCTGAGATGAGTTGGTTGGGAGTTCAAACCCCGAGTCATACCAAAGACTATAAAAATGGGACCCATTACCTCCCTGCTTAGCACTCAGCATCAAAGGTTGGAATTGGGGGTTAAATCACCAAAAATTATTCACGGGCACGGCCACCGCTGCTGCCCACTGCTCCCCTCACCTCCCAGGGGGTGGACAAGGGGATGGGTCAAATGCAGAGGACACATTTCACCACACCTAGTGTGTGTGTGACAATCATTGGTACTTTAACTTTAACTTAAACACGCACACACAAATACTACTTTTGGGGAATAATGAACAACAATGATTGAAGTGACAAGCATGTAATCCTCCAATAACCTTGTAGACAAGGAGACGTACAGCCACCGAAACACATCCAATCGCTTTATTAGCTAGTGCTAACACAATCCAGTAAACATATCCAGAGATGCTATCACTCACCATAAACTGCAGATGCGGAGCTAACTAATACAGCCTACATTGTCTGACAACAGGCACCGCCTTTCATAAGGCACACACGCTGTGCTCTCATGAAACATTTCAACTGTAAACGTCAGATTTTTTAAAAAGTAACACGTTATTTACTTTCTCTGGTTAATAATCACAATTAACAAAAAGTAATTCTGTTAATAATTCAGTTACTTATTGATGACAATAACGAGTTACTATAATTAATTACTTTTTAAAAGTAGTTTTCCTAACACTGGTTACCTTTTGTTTACATTATGAGCTTCAAAATGCTGACTTTTTATGAACAATTCGGTGCACTTTATTTTTAAATCATATCGTTTATCGGTGTAGAAATATACTAAACCACTCCTCCATACGTTCTCAGCCTGATTTGTATGAACTACCCTGAACTGTGAAATGCAGTGGAAACACAAACCACACACTTCTAAAGGAACCTACCGTTCCTGAACTTTTGGTAAAAAAAGTGTCTAAGGTCTTTAATGATCTAAACGTTCAAGATGGTTTTCGCTTACTTCCAAAAACAGAGTTAGGAACCTTTGTGTTATACTTGATTAGTAGCTATCTTTTCATTTCCAAATACAAGTATCAAGAACAGCATTTTTCATTCCATCTTCTTCCGCTTATCCGAGGTCGGGTCGCGGGGGCAGCAGCCTAAGCAGGGAAGCCCAGACTTCCCTCTCCCCAGCCACTTCGTCCAGCTCTTCCAGTGGGACCCCGAAGCGTTCCCAGGCCAGCCGGGAGACATAGTCTTCCCAACGTGTCCTGGGTCTTCCCCGCGGCCTCCTACCGGTCGGACGTGCCCTAAACACCTCCCTAGGGAGGCGTTCGGGTGGCATCCTGACCAGATGCCCGAACCACCTCATCTGGCTCCTCTCAATGTGGAGGAGCAGCGGCTTTACTTTGAGCTCCTCCCGGATGGCAGAGCTTCTCACCCTATCTCTAAGGGAGAGCCCCGCCACCCGGCGGAGGAAACTCATTTCGGCCGCTTGTACCCGTGATCTTGTCCTTTCGGTCATAACCCAAAGCTCATGACCATAGGTGAGGATGGGAACGTAGATCGACCGGTAAATTGAGAGCTTTGCCTTCCGGCTCAGCTCCTTCTTAACCACAACGGATCGATACAGCGTCCGCATTACTGAAGACGCCGCACCGATCCGCTTGTCGATCTCACGATCCACTCTTCCCCCACTCGTGAACAAGACTCCGAGGTGCTTGAACTCCTCCACTTGGGGAAAAATCTCCTCCCCAACCCGGAGATGGCACTCCACCCTTTTCCGGGCGAGAACCGTGGACTCGGACTTGGAGGTGCTGATTCTCATCCCAGTCGCTTCACACTCGGCTGCGAACCGATCCAGTGAGAGCTGAAGATCCTGGCCAGATGAAGCCATCAGGACCACATCATCTGCAAAAAGCAGAGACCTAATCCTGCAGCCACCAAACCAGATCCCCTCAACGCCTTGACTGCGCCTAGAAATTCTGTCCATAAAAGTTATGAACAGAATCGGTGACAAAGGGCAGCCTTGGCGGAGTCCAACCCTCACTGGAAACGTGTCCGACTTACTGCCGGCAATGCGGACCAAGCTCTGGCACTGAGCATACAGGGAGCGGACTGCCACAATCAGACAGTCCGATACCCCATACTCTCTGAGCACTCCCCACAGGACTTCCCGAGGGACACGGTCGAATGCCTTCTCCAAGTCCACAAAACACATGTAGACTGGTTGGGCAAACTCCCATGCACCCTCAAGGACCCTGCCGAGAGTATAGAGCTGGTCCACAGTTCCACGACCAGGACGAAAACCACACTGTTCCTCCTGAATCCGAGGTTTGACTATCCGGCGTAGCCTCCTCTCCAGTACACCTGAATAGACCTTACCAGGAAGGCTGACGAGTGTGATCCCACGATAGTTAGAACACACCCTCGGGTTCCCCTTCTTAAAGAGAGGAACCACCACCCCGGTCTGCCAATCCAGAGGCACCGCCCCCGATGTCCACGCGATGCTGCAGAGCCTTAAGGAACTCCGGGCGGGTCTCATCTACCCCTGGGGCCTTGCCACCGAGGAGCTTTTTAACTACCTCAGCAACCTCAGCCCCAGAAATAGGAGAGCCCACCACAGACTCCCCAGGCACTGCTTCCTCATAGGAAGACGTGTTGGTGGGATTGAGGAGGTCTTGGAAGTATTCCCTCCACCGATCCACAACATCCGCAGTCGAGGTCAGCAGAACACCATCCTCGCCATACACGCCGTTGATAGTGCACTGCTTCCCCTTCCTGAGGCGGCGGATGGTGGTCCAGAATTGCTTCAAAGCCGTCCGGAAGTCGTTTTCCATGGCTTCCCCGAACTCCTCCCATGTCCGAGTTTTTGCCTCTGCGACCGCTGAAGCCGCACACTGCTTAGCCTGTCGGTACCTGTCCGCTGCCTCAGGAGTCCTATGAGCCAAAATAACCCGGTAGGACTCCTTCAGCTTGACGGCATCCCTCACCGCCGGTGTCCACCAACGGGTTCTAGGATTACCGCCACGACAAGCACCAACGACCTTGCGGCCACAGCTCCAATCAGCCGCCTCGACAATAGAGGCGCGGAACATGGTCCATTCGGACTCAATGTCCAGCACCTCCCTCGTGACATGTTCAAAGTTCTTCCGGAGGTGGGAATTGAAACTCTCTCTGACAGGAGACTCTGCCAGACGTTCCCAGCAAACCCTCACAATGCGTTTGGGCCTGCCAGGTCTGTCTGGCATCCTCCCCCACCATCGCAGCCAACTCACCACCAGGTGGTGATCGGTAGAAAGCTCCGCCCCTCTCTTCACCCGAGTGTCCAAAACATGAGGCCGCAAATCCGATGACACAACTACAAAGTCGATCATGGAACTGCGGCCTAGGGTGTCCTGGTGCCAAGTGCACATATGGACACCCTTATGTTTGAACATGGTGTTCGTTATGGACAATCTGTGACGGGCACAAAAGTCCAATAACAAAACACCGCTCGGGTTCAGATCCGGGCAGCCATTCTTCCCAATCACGCCTCTCCAGGTTTCACTGTCGCTGCCAACATGAGCATTGAAGTCCCCCAGTAGAACGAGGGAATCACCCGGGGGAGCACTCTCAAGTACTCCCTCGAGTGAATCCAAAAAGGGTGGGTACTCTGAGCTGCGGTTTGGCGCGTAAGCGCAAACCACAGTCAGGACCCGTTCTCCCACCCGAAGGCGGAGGGAAGCTACCCTCTCGTCCACCGGGTTGAACTCCAACGTACAGGCTCTGAGCCGGGGGGCAACAAGAATTTCCACCCCAGCTCGTCGCCTCTCACTGCCGGCAACGCCAGAGTGGAAGAGAGTTCAGCCCCCTCTCGAGAGAACTGGTTCCAGAGCCCTTGCTGTGCGTCGAAGTGAGTCCGACTATATCTAGCCGGAACTTCTCCACCTCGCGCACTAGCTCAGGCTCCTTCCCCCCCAGCGAGGTGACGTTCCACGTCCCAAGAGCTAGCTTCTGTAGCCGAGGATCAGACCGCCCAGCTCACACTGGACCCGACCTCTATGACCCCTGCTATGGGTGGTGAGCCCATTGGAGGGGGGACCCACGTTGCCTCTTCGGGCTGTGCCCGGCCGGGCCCCATGGGGACAGGCCCGGCCACCAGGCGCTCGCCATCGTGCCCCACCTCCGGGCCTGACTCCAGAGGGGGGCCCCGGTGACCCGTGTCCGGGCGAGGGAAATCTGGGTCCTTGTTTTTTATATTTCATGGAGGTCTTCGAGCTGCTCTTTGTCTGATCCCTCACCTAGGACCAGTTTGTCTTGGGAGACCCTACCAGGGGGCATAAAGCCCCCGGACAACATAGCTCCTAGGATCATTGGGACACGCAAACTCCTCTACCACGTTAAGGTGGCAGCTCAGAGAGGAGCATTTTAACAAATGCAAAATTGTACAACACGTACTGATGTTACAAAATGAGTCCAAAACTAGTGCTTTTCCGACCTCCAGGCTGGATGATTGCAACTCCCTGCAAGCTAAAAAGTTGCACAAGCAAGTCTGTAAAGATCCTCTAGTTCAGGGATCACTAACTGGCGGACCGCGGTTGCAGTTCGGACCCAGACACCCTTCCATACAGACCTGGGACCTCATGTATTAAGCTTGCGTATGCACAAAACCTGCCACATACCCTTTTTCACAGCAAAGATTAGATTTATCAAGAGTTAAGTGAGCGTAGAAATCTGGCGTTGCCTCACGCCAACCTCTTGCTTCACGTACGCACCTTTTTACAGACACAAATTATACTTATATTGGGTTTAATCAGAGTCACCCGCCTCTTGTAAAGTTTTACGTATCATTGCAGAAACTAACTTTTGAAACGGGGCCCAGCACTTGTCTTTTATGGCTATGCATATCCATCAATTTCTTTCTGATGTCGGACCATTTCTTTTTTATTTCAGCATGTGTTCAGTTCTCAGAACAATAGCTATGTGCACAAGAACACATTTAATAGGATTGAAAGCCAAACCGGAATAAAAAATGCTTCATGTAAACCTGCTGTTAGGAATATTTGGATCAAAATTTCATTCTAATTGAGACAGGTGGTTTATTCCAATAGTCACTTTGATTGTGGAGCATGAAAACACATCTTCCGAAAAAGAAAAACAATACCATGTAACAAAAAAAGAGGAAAAAAACGTAATATGAGAAAAATTTATAATTTTGATTCCAATAATTCGGGGGTCCAAATTTTTTTCCACCAATGGCCACATACACTGAAAAGTCAAAGTATGCGGCAGATATTTGATATTTTTTTTATTTAAAAAAATTATAGTAATAAAACAGACATCATATGTATTTAAAGCCAATACTTGGTGTCAGTTGTGTCTTATAAGTGACAAAGTGTAATATTATATTATATTATATTAAATATTATTCTGTATTACTATCCAAATTTGATATTTTCCCCATTACATTACGTCTTTTTTTTTTTTACTTACAATTTGACTGGGCTTTTTCTCAAAATGAAAACATGTAACATTTGAGGTGCTTTCCGTAGATGGCCCCCAGACCGCACTTTGGACATTTCTTTATATACACTTTGTCACTTACAACGCAAAGCTCACACCAAGTTTCGTTTTAAATATATAGTGTCTGTTTTTAGCTTCTTTTTTTTTTTTTTTATAAAATAAAAAATATCAAAATGGCCCCCGGCATTCTTTGATTTT
The DNA here is from genome assembly GCF_033978685.3 of Nerophis lumbriciformis. Taxonomy (NCBI): domain Eukaryota; kingdom Metazoa; phylum Chordata; class Actinopteri; order Syngnathiformes; family Syngnathidae; genus Nerophis; species Nerophis lumbriciformis. The sequence continues at coordinate 25,263,302 of NC_084581.2, read as the reverse complement.
TCAGTATGCGGCCCTTGGTGGAAAAAGTTTGAACACGACTGTGCGTTTCCTACTGTACCTCCTCTATATGCCAATAATAATATCATGACTATTGCTACATCCATAACAATTGTTAGGTGTGCAGTCCCTAACCAGTTTTTCTTTCTTTTTCACTCTCTGGTTGGTGCTTCCTGCTTTCTGAGGTGCGGCCGGCAGGGGTACCATTGTTCTTCACCTCCTCTATATTTTTCAATCTCTCCATCTACCCTCCGTTCTTCTACTCTGTCTCCCTATCTCAATCCAAACGGTTGAGATAGACTACCGCTTCACTGGGCCTGGCTTCTGTTCGAGGTGTCTACCCTAGAGAGAGTTTTCCTCTACCTCTGTCACTTGCTCAGGGGCCAGGACTTCTCTCTTCACTATTATTCTTATTTTGTATATTCCTGAGAATCGTCTGTTTTTTTATGGACCTGCAAACAAACTAGTCAAAGATGATCTACAGTCGTGGTCAAAAGTTGACATACACTTGTGAAGGACATAATGTCATGGCTGTCTTGAGTTTCCAATAATTTCTACAACTCTTATTTTTTTGTGATAGAGTGATTGGAGCACATACTTGTTTGTAACAAAAAACATTCCAGAAGTTTGGTTCTTTAATGAATTTATTATAGGTCTACTGAAAATGTGACCAAATCTACTGGGTCAAAAGTATACATACAGCAACATACATTATCAAAGTTACAATCAAATCAAATTAGCTTCATGGCATGGCCTCTTAACTTCATGTGAGTGATTATAATTGACGACACCTGTTAACTTCTCTGAGCCCATTTAAATAGGGCTCATGTGATGCAGTCATTAGACTTGGTTACAAACGTGACAATGGGAAAGTCAAAGGAACTCAGCACAGATCTGAAAAACATGAATCATTGACTTAAACAAGTCAGGAAAGTTACTTGGAGCCATTTCAAAGCAGCTTAAGGTCCCAAGAGCAACTGTGCAGACAATTGTTCATAAGTATAAAGTGCATGGCAGTTTTGTCACTGCCACGATCAGGAAGAGAACGCAAGCTATAACCTGCTGCTGAGAGAAAATTGGTCAGGATGATCAAGAGTCAATCGAGAACCACCAAAAAGCAGGTCTGCATTGAATTGGAAGCTGCTGGAACACAGGTGTCAGTGTCCACAGTCAAGCGTGTTTTGCATCGCCATGGACTGAGAGCCTACCATGCAAGAAGGAAGCCCTTGCTCCAGAAGCTACACCTTAAGGCTCGTCTAAAGTTTGCTGCTGATCACATGGACAAAGATAAGACCTTCTAGAGGAAAGTTCTGTGGTCAGATGGAACAAAAATTGAGCTGTTTGGCCACAATACCCAGCAATATATTTGGAGGAGAAAAGTTATGGCCTTTAATCCCAGGAACACCAAGCCTACCGTCAAGCATGGTGGTGGTAGTATTATGCTCTGGGCCTGTTTTGCTTCCAATGGAACTGGTGCTTTACAGAGAGTAAATGGGACAATGAAAAAGGAGGATTACCTCCAAATTCTTCAGGACAACCTAAAATCATCAGCCCAGAGGTTGGGTCTTGGGTGCAGTTGGGTGTTCCAGCAGGACAATGATCCCAAACGTCAAAAGTGGTAAAAGAATGGCTAAATAAGGCGGAATAAAGGTTTTAGAATGGACTTCTCAAAGTCCTGACTTAAACCTTATTGAGTACATGTGGACACTGCTGAAGAAACAAGTCCATGTCACAAAACAAATTTAGCTGAACTGCACCAATTTTGTCAAGAGGAGTGGTCAAAAATTCAATCAGAAGCTTGCCAGAAGCTTGTGGGTAGCTACCAAAAGCGCCTTATTGCATTGAAACTTGCCAAGGGACATGTAACCAAATATTAACATTGCTGTATGTATACTTTTGACCCAGCAGATTTGGTCACATTTTCAGTAGACCCATAATAAATTCATAAAAGAACCAAACTTCATGAATGGTTTTTGTGACAAACAAGTATGTGCTCCAATCACTCTATCACAAAAAAATAAGAGTTGTAGAAATGATTGGAAACTCAAGACAGCCATGACATTATGTTCTTTACAAGTGTATGTAACTTTTGACCATGACTGTATATGACGGAGCTCTAGTGTTTTCAAAAATGTCCAAGATTTTTTAATTGATTCTGGTGTCATTCTTGGGCTGGATTTGGCCCCTGGCCCGCCAGTTGAATAGCCCTGTTCTAGAATTCTCCATTTGCACAGCGCCTTGATATAATTTATATTGTGAAAAGGCACTACATAAATACAACTGACATGACTTGCTGTATTGTATTGTTTGTTATGTTGCGATTCCCAGGGCAGGGCGGTATGACTCACTTGACACTTGATACAAACTCCAATACGAGGAGTGTTTTTGCCGGGAAATCACTTATTTTGTCTTTTATTTCCCAGCGTCTTGCAGAGCCCGTTTTAGAAAGAAAAAAAAGAATCCTCGGCAGTATTGCCAGCAATCGGGTCCGTTCGACTTAAGCCTCTGCAACACACTTTTATGACAGCGGCGCAATTTACGTGATTCTATCAAATCGACAACGCGAGAGAGATAAATGCACTTGAAAACAATGAAGACATTTCTGCCAAAATATAAACTTTGTGTAAAAAGATATGTTCCTAGTTGCAACGGTATGAAAACAAACTTATTTAAAAGGCTGCCATAAATAACTCACTTGTTGTATAAGCTTCACAGTCACAACTACTTTGCTCAAGAAGCTCTGCCGCTGCAAATGTATACAAAATCTGAAAGGTTCTTTAGCTACCGTGGCGTAATTGTCACCTAGCCTGTCACACAGCAGGGAACAAGGGTCTTCTAAAAATGTTGTGCTAAGAAAACACGATTGTTAAAGTTAAATGATTTTTACATTTGCTGCTGATGTATAAAATGTCCTTGTAAACCAGGGACTTTATTTTACATTTTGTTATTTTGTGTTTATTTTTTAGCATAGCTAACTGTTTTAAATAAAACTGAAGATTATACTTTACGATTCTTACATTATTTTCACGGCTTTTTAATATTTTTACGTGCATCTATCTATGCATGAAACTTTTACATTTCCAGAAATTTACTCATGTTAAGTATTTGTTTCAATAAAACAACTTGACACGCATATTTGGGTTTGACTTTGTCTAAATTTACTTTTTGGAAAAAATATTGCGATATTGTTTAGGTCCATATCACCCAGCCCTAATTCCCACGACTATTATGTAACCCATAACGCCAAGTCCCAGACACAGCGTGACCATTGCAATTGGACAACTTAAAGACAAAAAAAAAGAAAAGAAAAAAAAGAGTTGTCTAACTTGTTTTTTGTTAAAATGCCTTAATAAATGAATGTCCAAACTACTGTAGCCAGAAACATATTTAACCAAGAAAGAAAACCCTATAACATCTACTTGACTTCTACTTGAGGTAGTTTTATAAACTGTACAGCCAGACCTTTATAACTTATTGTTGCTATCTAATTTCCAAGTCCCACATCCTTCCTGCATCCCCAATTTCTTTTTTAAAAATCTGTATCTTAAATTAAATATACAGTATTGAAAAAATATCAAACTAAGATGTTAAATTTGAGAATCTGGCTTTAGGAAGATATTTGAAACAGATTTTAAATTAGATGCTGCTCACCAGGTTTGAGTGTCTTCACTGCAACTGATGTGGTGTCATTCCAAAGGCCTTCATAAACTTCTCCAAACTGACCTGCCCCCAGTTTATGCAGCAGCTTGATGGACTTACGATCTATCTCCCATTGGTCCACAGTGTTATAGGACAGGCCAATAGTCTGCGGAGCTTCAATCTACAAAACAACAACAACAACAACAAAAAGAGTAATTTCAGCTTTCAGTTATTGGCTCTCATTCAGAGAAAGTCTTTATAAACATTTAGGACAGAAAATGCTAAAATACTTAAAAAAAATAAAATAAAAGTTACCTTTTTGCATGGTTCTCCCAGACGTACACAGAGCCCATCTGCTTGTCTCGAGTAGTGTTGCACTAACATCTTTAGAGTTTCAAAGACTTTAGTCCTCGAGACAAAGTAGTGACCCTCTGCAGTTCTTCTTATGATATAATGCTTCACCCTCCCTTGGTTGAGCACTGAAAGACAAGGCAGCCATATTATTGCATGAAGTCTTCTCCTGTGTGAAATAACAATGCTTGGGTCAAGTGCCAAGATGTTAGCAGTGACCATTGATTAGGAGGAAAGACAATATTGAAAGCAAGACAAAAAAAACAACTTTGTAAACATGATCGCCATGGCCGGTTAATTCCTTTCGATGTTGATCACAAATGCCAATCCTCTCTGGCCGGCACTGCATATATTTTTAGTTGCCTGTCTGACAAGCTACTAGTTAATTGTGTACATCCATACACAGTGTGAAGCCACTCCCCTAAGTTAACAACAAGCGAGCTTCAACCAACACCAAGAAATAAGTGCTCAGTCAACTATAAGAAGTCAAGGTGTAAGCGCGATGCAGAACCAAGTAAGCAACTATTAACAGGAAGGAAATTAATAAGTAGATTATCAGTAATAAGTGTCTAGAGCAGTGATGGCCAAGTGTGGCCCTTCGCATCATTTCATTTGGCCCGCCAAAAGGGTGGCTACTAAATGTAATATATATTCATAATGACCTCTTTCAAGCTGCACAATCATTGATGGCATGTACGCAAGTCTACATTGTAAAAAAGCTAATAGATTTTACGGTAAAGACCTGGCAGCGTAGTCACCAAAGTGTACCGTGGAATCATAACTGGTACTATTTTGCCATTAATAGTAATGCACTGTAAAAACAATGAAATGTAGATATAACAGCAAAAAGGTAGCAGCTAATTTACCAGAATTTTGCAGCAAAAGTGGTACTGTTTTTCAATTTACAGTAATGCACTGTAAGAAAATTGTAGTTGAATTTTCTGTGAAAAAAACTGGCAGCTGAGTCACCAAAATTGTACCAGAAAGATGACAGTAGGGCAGTTTTTTTTATTCACACTAATGCACGGTAAAACATTTGCAGTAGATTTACGCTAAAAAAAAACTGGCAGCTCAGTCACCAGAATTTTAACATAAAAACAACAGTGGTACAGTTTTTCGATTTACAGTAATTTTGTTTAAACCCCCCCTCCCCCGTATATTTTACGGTCAAATTCAGGGGACTGAGTTGCCACGTTTTTTGTTTTTTTTAAATCGGAAAATCTAAAGCATTTTTTCTACAGGCTAACTCGTTGCCATCTTTTAAACCTGACAATTTCAACTACTGTACATTATATTTATATATGGCTCTACAGTTTGTGATGTACCTCAAAGATGCATGGTAAATCGACCATCTGAAGACCGGAACGAGTAGCATTCATATAAAAAAGATCACCATAATCTAGCACAGATAAAAATGTGGTAGAGCAAGGCACTTTTTACATCAAAAGAATAACATATTTTATTACGGAAGAAAAACCCCAATTTAAGTTTTAGTATCTTCACCAGTTTATCAATAAACAATTTAAAAGTGAGGGATTCATCAATTAAAACACCAAGGTATTTATATTTATGCACCACTTCTGAGATATTGACACGACAGGGGGAGTTTGAGGCACCTTCCTATGATTCAAAAACAGCATAAGTTTGTCTTGTCAGCATTGAGAACCAGTTTTACGTAAATAAGTGAATTCTGCACAGCAAAAAAGGCTTTCTGCGGGGAATTAACAGCCTGTTCAAGAGATGATCTAAATCAATAAATAATTGTATCATCAGCATAAAAATGCATATTAGCACCAGAGAAATGTTGTTCAAGATCATTGATGTACAAGATAAATAAGAGGGGCCCGAAAACAGATCCCTGAACAGTGACAAATTCCGAACAAAGGAATTTTAATACACTGGGTCCGGTTTTCTAAATAATTTGAAAACCAAGCGACCATATGTTCTGACAGTCCAATGAGAAACAGCCTGCGTTTTAAAATAGCGTGGTCTACTGTGTCAAACGCTTTAGAGAGATCAATAAAAAGCAAGGCACAGCACTGTTTTTTATCAAATGGTGCCATATCAGTTACCACCTTTGTTGTAGCAGTGATAGTGCTGTGCTTTTTTATCTGAGTCTGATGATACAACAAAAAAAATTCATTTGAATAGAGGAACTCTTTCAACTGTTCACAAATAAGAGATTCAAGATTGTTTTGATAAGACACATGAATTTGATATTGGCCTATAATTGGAAAGAACTGCTGGATCACCTCCCTCTAATAAGACTTAGACTTAGACAAACTTTAATGATCCACAAGGGAAATTGTTCAACACAGTAGCTCAGTTACAATGATGGAAAGTGTAAGGATGGAAAGGACAATGCAGGTATAAATAGAATAATATAGCGATAAAAAAATCTAACATATATAAGAATATATACATAATATGTGTACAGAATAATATATATACAGATATATTATATTATGTCTATAACATATATACAATATATACCAATGACCATGTAAAATATTACAGTATATACAGTATATGTGACAGCAGCAGCATAAAATAGAGAGTAGATCCAGCAGGAAATAGAAAATAGACATAAACATTATAAACAAAAAGAAGTAGCTAACATGTCAAGTGTCAGGTAATAGGCAGATGTCATCTATTGCTGTATGGCGAGTGATTATACAACTGGATGGAGTGTGGAATGAAGGAGTTCTTGAATCGCACAGTGCGGGAAGGAGGCTGAAGGAGCCTGTTGGAGTATGAGCTCCGCTGTCCCTCAATTGTCAGGTGGAGTGGGTGGGCAGGATTGTCCATAATGGCCAGCAGTTTGTCCAGTGTCCTCCTGTCCCTCACTGATACAAACGCCTCCAACTGCGTGCCAATAGTTTGGCCGGCTTTCCGGATCAGTTTATCAATCCGGTTTGAGTCCATTTTGCTGGTGCTGCTCCCCCAACAAAACACTGCAAAGTACAGTGCACTGGCCACAACAGATTGATAAAATATCTCCAACAGCTTGCTGCACACATTAAAGGACCTAAGCTTCCTCAGGAAAAAGAGTCTGCTCATGCCCTTCTTGTAAACAGCTTTGCAGTTGTCCTTCCAGTCCAGTCTGCTGTTCAAGTGGACTCCCAGGTACTTGTACTGCTCCACTACTGCCACCTCCCGGCCCTGGATCTTGATGGGCTCCACCGTGGTCACTCTCTTCCTGAAGTCGATGACCAGCTCCTTGGTCTTGTCCACATTAAGGACCAGATGGTTCGCCTGAGACCACTCCACAAAGTCAGCGATCAGTGTCCTCTACTCCAATTCCCGTCGCTCTCTGATACACCCGACCACAGCAGAGTCGTCAGAGTATTTCTCCAGGTGGCAGGACCTGGAACTATACTGGAAGTCTGAGGTGGACAGGGTGAACAGGAAAGGAGACAGGACGGTGCCCTGTGGAGCACCTACACCACTGACCACAGTATCCGACAGGGAGCTCCCCAGTCGCACAAACTGGGGCCTGTCAGACAAGTAATCAGTGATCCAGGAGACAATGGATGAACTGACACCCATCCTGAGCAACTTGTCACTCATCAGAATTGGTTGAATGGTGTTAAAGGCACTGGAGAAATCCAAAAACATGATCCTCACAGTGCCCCTCCCACCATCCGGGTGAGAGTGAGCATGATGCAGCAGGTAGATAACAGCATCGTCCACTCCTACATGGGGCTGATATGCAAACTGTAGAGGATCCAGGAAAGGAGCCACCAGTGGTCTCAGTTGATCCAGCACAAGTCTCTCGAGGACCTTCATGATCTGGGACGTCAGGGCAACAGGTCTGAAGTCATTTGAGCCCGATGGGATGGGCTTCTTGGGCACCGGCACTATGCAGGATGTTTTCCATAGGACTGGTATCCGTTCTAGCTTCAGACTCAGGTTGAAGATTGAGTGCAGGATCCCAGTTAGCTGAGGATAATAAAGGGAGGACAAACGCAGATTTCCGAACTGGTGGAATGTCTTTGTTTTTAACTGACATATTAAAAATAATTGAAAGAGGCTCAGCTAGAAAATCATCTGCCAGCTTTGAAAAATAAGGCTCAATCAAGTCAGGTCCAAGGGGCTTTCTGTGGTCTAATTTTGCTGAGCTTTATGCACTTCAAGACAAGTAAAAGCAGCAAAATTAAAATGATCTCCAGAAAGCGTGTACAAGGATTCCCGATATATTTATCCCTTTTGAGTCAAATAGATAACCAGATGATAAAAAATACTGGTTAAAACAATTTAAGTCTTCAGTTCGATCATAAACTGGCACTGATTCTTTAAGTACAAATGTGGGAATAGTTGCTGTGTTTTTCTTTCACAGACAGAGATTTGATCACTTTCCAAAATGTATGTGGGTTGTTGAGGTTTTCTGGTGACGAACAAAAAATATTCTGATTTGGTCTTTTTGATAAGCGAAGTGCATTGATTTCAAAGCTGTCTAAAAAATGGACCGATCAGTGGTGGAATTACTGTGTCTTGCCTTATCCCATGCCTTATTATGCTCACGAATTATGTCTGCCAGTTCTGGAGAAAACCAGGGATTTTTAGAGAAATAGTAGTTACTGTTCAGTAGTTATTAACTTTGTTTTGCTCAAACAATTGTATGTAAACAAAGAGAATAAGGAACTAGTTGAAATAATATTGATATTATTAAACGGTCAACGGCACTTACTACAAATACATTGAAAAAAATTACAGCTAATGTGATCACAATTTGCCGATCTCACTCAATAGTGATCAGTATCAGAATCAGCATTAAGCCCTGATCCAAACAGCCCTAATTTGGGTATTGGCCAATACTGCAATGTACCGGTATCGTATCGGATGTGAAGAAGTTGTATCGGGACACCCCTAAACCTAGCAGACAGGAAACAGGAATTCCAACGTAAGCCTCACTTGTTTTGATGGAAAATATATAAATCATTGACAAAATAAATATTAGTATCTGTTTATTAAACTGTGTTATAAATGTACTTTTTTCTCCCATGCAGCCTGCGGGTACGACAAACGAAGGCGGTTTCTTTACTCACGCGGACTTTACCATCATGCCTTTTTTTTGGCTATGTGAAAATCATGAAACATGGAGTTTTCTACCATTTATGAAGATCATTGAAGGTCATTAAACACATTAACACACATGTTGCCTGTACATGTGTGTGCATGTACAGGCAACAGCGTCGTCTTCCGGCTAGATGTGACTTTATAGATGAAACTTTGTTTCACTGATTTAGTGTGGCCACCCAGATGTGGTTTGTGATGTGAAGAGTTCTGTCTGTAAGGACGTGATGCATCACAGAGGCCTGCATGGACGTGTGTGTATGTGTGCTCACAAGTCGAAAAATGACAGCTGACAGTTTGACATTCACTGTCTGTCATAAAACTATAAATTTTTCTGTTACCCTTCCTAAATTATTTTTCTACAGAAGAAGTCAGCCGATTGTATTTGCACAAACAAAATACAATAAATATATTTTAATGTTCTGCTGAATGAAATAATGGATGGATGGATGAATGAAAGAATGACTACCAAGATGGAGTATTAGATATACAAGCTCAAAAAGCTCTGTAGGAAAGTTCTGTGGTCAGATGAAACAAAAATTGAGCTGTTTGGCCACAATACCCTCTACTGAAAATGTGACCAAATCTGCTGGGTCAAAAGTATACATACAGCGATGTTAATATTTGGTTACATGTCCTTTGGCAAGTTTCACTGCAATAAAGCGCTTTTGGTAGCCATCCACAAGCTTCTGGTTGAATTTTTGACCACTCCTCTTGACTAACTTGGTGCAGTTCAGCGAGATTTTTTGGTTTTCTGACATGGACTTGTTTCTTCAGCATTGTCCACACGTTTAAGTCAGTCATTCTAAAACCTTCATTTTTTTGCCTGATTTAGCCATTCCTTTACCACTTTTGTTGTGGGTTTAGGGTCATTACAGTATGTCCTTCACAAGTGTATGTAAACTTTTGACCACGACTGTGTGTGTATATATAAATAAATATATAGGTGGTCCCATTTTTCAGGAACACTAATACAAAAACTCAATGTCTGATTTGAATGGTAAAACATGACTGTCCACCTCAAAGAACGGAATGGAATTTAATTTTTTTTTTAACTGAATGAGACAACCAGAGTATCAGGGAAAAAAAGAATGTTGGGTTTACAATATTAACTATGAACGATGAAACACTGAATATTAACATATGAACGTCGCTCCTCTCACTTCTTAAACCACCTCCTCGATCGACATCTTTTACAATCAAGCAAAACGCAACAAAAATGCAACAAACACGGCGAAATATGAACACAAAAGGTAAAAAAAAACCTTGTATGTAACTCAAAAGACTTACAGTAATTTGAAAAAAAAAAGCATAGGATATCATAATGGCAGCTAGAGTTTCGATGTTAAAGATCTGGAGAAAATTTCGGACGGATTGAAAATCTAATGGGCCATATGCGGCTCGCGGCCCGTAGTTTGAACTGGTCTGTTATAATGTCAGGGTTTCCCCTTAAAGTAATTAAATTTGGCGCACCGCCACTGCATTTTTATTACCGCCACGGCATTTCTTTTTTTTTTTTTAAGAGTTCCAACTGGAACAGCGCAAAGCAATTGCAATGTCATGCTTGCTTTAGCTCGCCTCTTTTCTCAGGCACATCGGGGACAGAAGTTAAGAGTCTCTAAACATGACTACATTTTATAATAACAGAAGAAGATTAGATTTGTTGCTAGTTTTTAATAAAAAAGTCATTACAAGCCTCTAGAATGTACAATGTCTCAAAGTACATTGTACAATAAGCAACAAATAAATATTTGGCTAAAGGATATAAAAATATATCTTAATACCAAATAACAGATTTTTTTAAAATGTATGTATACATTTTCTTCGCCTTTTTATCCAATCCAATCGACTTTGTTTGTATAGCACATTTTAGAAAACAATAAAAGTTTCACAAAGTACTGTACAGGAGTTAAACACACATTTAGAAGCAGGATAAAACTAACGAGAGTCAATTGCAAAAAAATAAACAAACAAGTGAAACTTTTTTTTTTTTTAAAGAAAATCATATCATCATAGCAGATTAGGCAAATTATTCAATGCGGTCATAACCACACTCCCCACTGCCACAGGTATCTTGGCAGTGTAGGGGAAACCCTGAATGTGTTTCACACACACAGCTAATAAATTAATGAACATCAATAACAGCATGTTGTGCATGCCTCTGTGTTTTGCAGGTTAGCTTATAGCCAGTGTTAGACAAAACGGCGTTATATAATAAACGTGTTACTAACGGCGTTAATTTTACTAATAACGAGTAATTTAATTAATTTTGTGTACGTTCTCTTTCTCTCTCTCTGTACCTCTGATGAAGGATCTAGAGGTAAAGTAACTGAAACTTGTCAGGTACAACAATTTTACCTTCCAGGCATGGATAGACAAACCTTGTTTATAAAACAATCTGATTTATCATCCCCATGAAACACCTAAATTCCACCAAGTGTGTTTTGTTAGTGTTGTGACTGCAGGGTTTCCCCTTAATGTAACTGAATGTGGAGCACCGCCACATTTTCATTGCCGCCACACGTTGAAAATAAGGTTGTTTTTTTACGTGAAAACAAATTAAAATAGTGTAATGTATTGTAGCCCCCAGAAGAAGTCACAAAGTGCGACACTATTTGTACCTTTTATTGCCAATCAGATTATAATAAACGACACATTTTGCAACAAGTTTTAACTCTCGTGCAAACAATTTTGTCTTTCCCCAGACACATAACATTTCCTCATTCTCTGCCAATCCACTTTCAGGCACAGACGGTGCGTTTGTGATCATGCAAATTAACATCAAATCAAAACCACACAAACACAATGAATGGTTGAGTTGCATTGTGTGTGGTGAAAGATTATCTTATAAGTACCAGTGTAAGAAACAAGTGTGCTGGTGAGAACAGCAGCAGCAAATGAAACTGCAGGATTTGAAATAAACTGTCAATACTTTAATTTTGACTTTCTAACAACATCAGCACATATAACATGTGTGACATTGTTGTTTGTATAACAATCTTTTTAATATGCTTTTACATTTATAGATTAGATATTTTATATTAGTGCTTTTTTCAGTCAAGTACATACATTAATATGCAACATTGTGTACTGTTATTAAAAATTGAACAGAACAATTTGACTGAAAAGGTGAGAGTAAACAGTACAATACATATTTTAAATACAATAAACATTTTATGTGTATATATATTCATCATGGGACGGTATAGCTCGGTTGGTAGAGTGGCCGTGCCAGCAACTTGAGGGTTCCAGGTTCGATCTCCGCTTCCGCCATACTAGTCACTGCCGTTGTGTCCTTGGGCAAGACACTTTACCCACCCGCTCCCAGTGCCACCCACACTGGTTTAAATGTAACTTAGATATTGGGTTTCACTATGTAAAGCGCTTTGAGTCAATAAAGAAAAAGCGCTATATAAATATAATTCACTTCACTTCACAATGGTTATATATGAGGGTTTCTCCTTGATGTAATTGAATGTGGCGCGCCACCACTGCATTTTTATTACTGCCACATCTTGAAAATAACTTTTTTTTTTGTACTTGAAAACAAATTCAAGTCCCAAAAGGGACAAGCGGTAGAAAATGGATGGACGGATAATATATTGTAGCCCCTAAAAGAAATCATATAAAGTCTGACGCTATTTTTAACTTTTACTACCAATTTTATAATGACAAACGGCACGATTCCAACAGGTTTTACCTCCCATGCAAACACTTTTGTCTCTTTAAGTCTTCGCTTACCCGCCGGACACACAACAACGCTTCCTCATTCTCCGCCAATCACTTTTCCGGACGGTGTGTTTGTAAACATGGGAAAAACTGGCATCAAATCCAAACAACACGAACATAAAACATTAACATTAGCTGGTTGTTACAGTATGAAATTATATATATAGTCTATTATTTGTGCATTATTGACAAGTGATGCAACGATAAATTGACCACAGGAAAAATACTTTGATCACGAAAAAACGTGCAACCAAAACTGGATGTAAACAAAACGCACGCCATTGTCTGGAGCTCTGCCAGACTCAAGGAGTGATGACACATACGGGTTCTTGCGATGAAATGGCACACTTGCATGGCACAATTGGTATGTGGGATACATTTAACAACAAAGAGGCAGAAGATACAACTGGAGAAGGAGAAAAGGGGTGTATTTTAATGTACGTGTATTTTGTGCTCCTCTCTGAGCTGCCACCTTAACGTGGTAGAGGAGTTTGCGTGTCCCAATGATCCTAGGAGCTATGTTGTCCGGGGGCTTTATGCCCCCTGGTAGGGTCTCCCAAGGCAAACTGGTCCTAGGTGAGGGATCAGACAAAGAGCAGCTCGAAGATCTCTATGAGGAACACTGACAAGGAACCCAGATTTCCCTCGCCCGGACGCGGGTCACCGGGGCCCCCCTCTGGAGCCAGGCCCGGAGGTGGGGCACGATGGCGAGCGCCTGGTGGCCGGGCCTGCCCCCATGGGGCCCGGCCGGGCACAGCCCGAAGAGGCAACGTGGGTCCCCCCTCCAATGGGCTCACCACCCATAGCAGGGGTCATAGAGGTCGGGTGCGATGTGAGCTGGGCGGCAGCCGAAGGCAGGGCACTTGGCGGTCCGATCCTCGGCTACAGAAGCTAGCTCTTGGGACGTGGAACGTCACCTCGCTGGGGGGGAAGGAGCCTGAGCTAGTGCGCGAGGTGGAGAAGTTCCGGCTAGATATAGTCGGACTCACTTCGACGCACAGCAAGGGCTCTGGAACCAGTTCTCTCGAGAGGGGCTGGACTCTCTTCCACTCTGGCGTTGCCGGCAGTGAGAGGCGACGGGCTGGGGTGGCAATTCTTGTTTCCCCCCGGCTCAGAGCCTGCACATTGGAGTTCAACCCGGTGGACGAGAGGGTAGCTTCCCTCCGCCTTCGGGTGGGGGAACGGGTCCTGACTGTGGTTTGCGCTTATGCGCCAAACCGCAGCTCAGAGTACCCACCCTTTTTGGATTCACTCAAGGGAGTACTTGAGAGTGCGCCCCCGGGTGATTCCCTCGTTCTACTGGGAGACTTCAATGCTCATGTTGGCAGCGACAGTGAAACCTGGAGAGGCGTGATTGGGAAGAATGGCCGCCCGGATCTGAATCCGAGTGGTGTTTTGTTATTGGACTTTTGTGCTCGTCACAGATTGTCAATAACAAACACCATGTTCAAACATAAGGGTGTCCATATGTGCACTTGGCACCAGGACACCCTAGGCCGCAGTTCCATGATCGACTTTGTAGTTGTGTCATCGGATTTGCGGCCTCATGTTTTGGACACTCGGGTGAAGAGAGGGGCGGAGCTTTCCACCGATCACCACCTGGTGGTGAGTTGGCTGCGATGGTGGGGGAGGATGCCGGACAGACCTGGCAGGCCCAAACGCATTGTGAGGGTTTGCTGGGAACGTCTGGCAGAGTCTCCTGTCAGAGAGAGTTTCAATTCCCACCTCCGGAAGAACTTTGAACATGTCACGAGGGAGGTGCTGGACATTGAGTCCGAATGGACCATGTTCCGCGCCTCTATTGTCGAGGCGGCTGATTGGAGCTGTGGCCGCAAGGTAGTTGGTGCTTGTCGTGGCGGTAATCCTAGAACCCGTTGGTGGACACCGGCGGTGAGGGATGCCGTCAAGCTGAAGAAGGAGTCCTATCGGGTTCTTTTGGCTCATAGGACTCCTGAGGCAGCGGACAAGTACCGACAGGCCAAGCGGTGTGCGGCTTCAGCGGTCGCAGAGGCAAAAACTCGGACATGGGAGGAGTTCGGTGAGGCCATGGAAAACGACTTCCGGACGGCTTCGAAGCAATTCTGGTCCACCATCCGCCGCCTCAGGAAGGGGAAGCAGTGCACTATCAACACCGTGTATGGTGAGGATGGTGTTCTGCTGACCTCGACTGCGGATGTTGTGGATCGGTGGAGGGAATACTTCGAAGACCTCCTCAATCCCACCAACACGTCTTCCTATGAGGAAGCAGTGCCTGGGGAGTCTGTGGTGGGCTCTCCTATTTCTGGGGCTGAGGTTGCTGAGGTAGTTAAAAAGCTCCTCGGTGGCAAGGCCCCGGGGGTAGATGAGATCCGCCCGGAGTTCCTTAAGGCTCTGGATGCTGTGGGGCTGTCTTGGTTGACAAGACTCTGCAGCATCGCGTGGACATCGGGGGCGGTACCTCTGGATTGGCAGACCGGGGTGGTGGTTCCTCTCTTTAAGAAGGGGAACCGGAGGGTGTGTTCTAACTATCGTGGGATCACACTCCTCAGCCTTCCCGGTAAGGTCTATTCAGGTGTACTGGAGAGGAGGCTACGCCGGATAGTCGAACCTCGGATTCAGGAGGAACAGTGTGGTTTTCGTCCTGGTCGTGGAACTGTGGACCAGCTCTATACTCTCGGCAGGGTCCTTGAGGGTGCATGGGAGTTTGCCCAACCAGTCTACATGTGTTTTGTGGACTTGGAGAAGGCATTCGACCGTGTCCCTCGGGAAGTCCTGTGGGGAGTGCTCAGAGAGTACAGGGTATCGGACTGTCTGATTGTGGCAGTCCGCTCCCTGTATGATCAGTGCCAGAGCTTGGTCCGCATTGCCGGTAGTAAGTCGGACACGTTTCCAGTGAGGGTTGGACTCCGCCAAGGCTGCCCTTTGTCACCGATTCTGTTCATAACTTTTATGGACAGAATTTCTAGGCGCAGTCAAGGCGTTGAGGGGATCTGGTTTGGTGGCTGAAGGATTAGGTCTCTGCTTTTTGCAGATGATGTGGTCCTGATGGCTTCATCTGGCCAGGATCTTCAGCTCTCACTGGATCAGTTCGCAGCTGAGTGTGAAGCGACTGGGATGAGAATCAGCACCTCCAAGTCCGAGTCCATGGTTCTCGCCCGGAAAAGGGTGGAGTGCCATCTCCGGGTTGGGGAGGAGATCTTGCCCCAAGTGGAGGAGTTCAAGTACCTCGGAGTCTTGTTCACGAGTGGGGGAAGAGTGGATCGTGAGATCGACAGGCGGATCGGTGCGGCGTCTTCAGTAATGCGGACGCTGTATCGATCCGTTGTGGTGAAGAAGGAACTGAGCCGGAAGGCAAAGCTCTCAATTTACCGGTCGATCTACGTTCCCATCCTCACCTATGGTCATGAGCTTTGGGTTATGACCGAAAGGACAAGATCACGGGTACAAGCGGCCGAAATGAGTTTCCTCCGCCGGGTGGCGGGGCTCTCCCTTAGAGATAGGGTGAGAAGCTCTGCCATCCGGGAGGAGCTCAAAGTAAAGCCGCTGCTCCTCCACATCGAGAGGAGCCAGATGAGGTGGTTCGGGCATCTGGTCAGGATGCCACCCGAACACCTCCCTAGGGAGGTGTTTAGGGCACGTCCGACCGGTAGGAGGCCGCGGGGAAGACCCAGGACACGTTGGGAAGACTATGTCTCCCGGCTGGCCTGGGAACGCCTCGGGGTCCCACAGGAAGAGCTGGACGAAGTGGCTGGGGAGAGGGAAGTCTGGGCTTCCCTGCTTAGGCTGCTGCCCCCGCGACCCGACCTCGGATAAGCGGAAGAAGATGGATGGATGGATGGATGGTGTATTTTGTGCTTTTAACATGGGTATTATTAAACATGCATTTTATTCCGAAAATCAATTGAATTTATTTTGTTTGCGTAGTACTTCCTGTCCCACCTACCGCATCTGTGCCAAACTGCAGGTTTGCTGCGGCATCGGCTAAAAATAAAAGCCTTGCATATTTGCTATGGATCGTCTGGGTTAGAGTAGACATGCAACGCAGTGGAGCTGGTGGAAGTTGACACAGTAGCCACGTGTACATGAGCAAAATTGATTTAATCTGACCATAATTCGGATTAGATGTTCCTTTGTACATGGACCCTGAAAAAAATTCTGATTATGACGTGCATTTTCATGCATCACACCATAAATCGGAATGCGCAGCACCATACCATAAACGGAAAAATGTGTTGTTGCTTGCGCTACGGCGCCATCTTTTGAACGAGTTTGCTCACTGCAGGTGCTAAAAAATCTGTGACTTCCGCTGTAAACAAACATTGCATTGTGCATTCCTGCTTGTCCGACGGTGTCACGGTAATTTTTCCTTCTATTCAATACTTTTATTTTTGCTAGTATTGTTTTCAGAGAAACAAACTCAACAGTATATAATGCTACCTATGTACATCTTAAATGGGGGGAGACAGCAACAAGAAAATTGCTTCATTCCAAGACTATTTAATATATTCCCCCGTCCGCCACCAAAGTATAGCCGACGTCAAAGACATGCGCTGTAAGGAATTCGGAAGATGTGTTTTCATGCGT
The DNA here is from genome assembly GCF_033978685.3 of Nerophis lumbriciformis. Taxonomy (NCBI): domain Eukaryota; kingdom Metazoa; phylum Chordata; class Actinopteri; order Syngnathiformes; family Syngnathidae; genus Nerophis; species Nerophis lumbriciformis. Next base: position 25,245,947 of record NC_084581.2, on the reverse strand, counting down.
TACAGTCCGAAAGACTATTAGCATAAATCACTCGTCTTGATCGAAATGAAATCCTGATCCGAACATGTGTGATAAGGTCAAAATATTCCGAATGGCGTGTTTACATGAAGCATTTTATTCCGGTTAGGCCAGGGGTCGGCAAACCAAAATGTTGAAAGAGCCATATTGGACCGAAAACACAAAAGGAAAATCTGTCTGGAGCCGCAAAAAATTAAAAGCCTTGTGTAAGTGTTATAATGAAGACAACACATTGTAAGTGTTTATATTAGTTATATTAGCCTACTATCAAAATGACTGTGTCATAGGCTGACCCAAATCTTTGTTGACAGAAATGTTGAAATGTAATATTTATTCTATACATTTTTACAACATTCAAAATCATTGTAAAATGGAGACTTCTCAGAGGGTGAGATCACTCCTGGAAATTACTAGCTTAGAAATGCCAAAGGTATATAGATGTGTGTCCAAGTTAAAGGAAAAGGCAGGCTTTCTTCTTCTAGTAGATTTATTACAATCTTTGCAAGCTGGGTAACGTTTGCTGTGGTCGGTACACAAACAACTATCAGAAATGCAGGCAATATTACATACAGATAATGTGTCATGAGACCTGCACAACTAAATTAAATACACAGAGGACATAAGTAAAGGAAATTAAATGAGCTCAAATATACCTACACAAGAGGCATAATGATGCAATATGTACATACAGTTAGCCTAAATAGCATGTTAGCATCGACCATCTTGCAGTAATGCAATGACCTAATATGCCTGATTAGGCCTCCACACAAGTCAATAACCTCAACAAAGCTAACCTTTGTGCCTTCACGCACAGCATGAAAAGTTTGGTGGACAAAATGAGACAAAAAAGGAGTGGCATAAAATACGTCTCAGAAAGTTGGAGAAAGTTGTAAATGTAAACAAACTACGGTAAGTTCAAGAACCACCAAAATTAGTAGGACAAAACGGCGCTCGCCAAATAGTCTTTAATCACTGAAGCATGTTTAATATAAACAGTGTGATTTCTAACAATTAGGGAGGTTTGTGTCATGTCTGTCCTCCTACAGAAACCGTAATAAAACAAAAAATATATTTTTTTTTCCATTTTAATACATTTTTGAAAAAGCTCCAGAGAGCCACGAGGCCAGCACTAAAGAGCCGCATCGGCTCTAAGGGTGTGGGTTGCCGACCTCCGGGTTAGGCTTTTAATCTGATTAAATGTGTCCATGTGCACATAGCTACTGACTGGCATGGAAATGTATTGTCCCGGCAGCGGCAACGCCAACACACTTTGTGTGAATTGAAGTTCATGTCTCCATTTCTCACTGCCTTAAATATGCATTAGCATTATAAGAGTTTGCACGCAGGTGCGCACATTCTCCCGCCAAATTGTTGTTTTTTATAAATCACATCATTGGCGTAAAAAGTGTGCAACGTTACTATTTTGTAGGTATTCTATAAGTATTGAATTATTTCTCAAGGGGAAAATAATTGATTGTTTCTTACGTGAGATGGACAGGTCTCCTTTCTGGGTTTCACATTTTCTGACAAGGAAGGCTCCACTGCGGTTCTTCCCAAATACTAGCATCTTCTCTGCATCAACCCTTTTGGTCTCCGGAAAATACCATCTGTACATGGAAAGGGAAAACATCAAAGTTGGCCAGAAGCCCAAAACTGCCCTCCATAACCTGGATCCATGAACAGTCTGATGGTTCATTTTGTTTGAATGCTGCCCGAGTGGTTTGGTAACAATGGATGCAACACATCGCAGAAACATACATTTTCTTAACATGATCCATCATCATTGAATTACTTTATCTGAGAATCATTCAATCATTTATATACCTCTGCTTATAAGTTGGGAGAAAAACATGCATCGAGATGCAGATGTAAACGATTTTGAATCGCTTTAGAAACGTCACATAATGGAGGCAGGGAATCAAGTTGTGAAGTGCAGCACCTGCTTGACAAGCATTGGGCCCCTTTCCAATGCGGGAACTTTCCCATTTACCCAGCTAAATCAAAATACCAGCAAATTCCACCAGAAACTACCCTGTTAAATATGTTCCACCAGAGGAGATTGGAGTTCTTACTACCCATTAGGGACGTTGAATAGTTCATAGAAAGAACATAGTTGGGGCCTTTTTAATTCTATTTGCAAACAACAGCCGCCATTGCGAGAACAATTCTTTTATCTCTTAGTTCTTGTGTATTTCTGTTACAAGCTAGTTCACAACTTTTGAGTTGCAGAACCTTTTGTAGAACACTCCTGCAAGTACAAAACCCAAAACCAGTGAAGTTGGCATGATGTGTAATACGTAAATAAAACCAGAATGCAATGATTTGCAAATCCTTTTCAAATTATATTCAATTGAATATGTTGCAAAGACAATATATTTAATGTTCGAACTGAGAACCATTTTTTTGGCAAATAATCATTAACTTAGAATTTAATGGCAGCAAAACATTGGAAAAAAAGTTGGCACAGGGGAACTTTTACCACTGTGTTACATGAGCTTTCCTTTAAACAACACTTACAGTAGTAAACGATTGGGAAGTAAGGAGACCAATTTTTTAAGCTTTTCGGGTTGAATTCTTTCCCATTCTTGCTTCATGTACAGCTTAAATTGTTCAACAGTCCGGGGTCTCCGTTGTCGTACTTTAGGCTTCATATTGCGCCACACATTTTCAATGGGAGACAGGTCTGGGCTACAGGCAGGCCAGCCTAAAACCTGCACTCTTTTACTATGAAGCCACGCTGTTGTAACACGTGGCTTGGCATTGTCTTGCTGAAATAAGCAGGGGCGTCCATGATAACGTTGCTTGGATGGCAACATATGTTGCTCCAAAACCTGTATGTACCTTTCAGCATTAATGGTGACTTCACAGATGTGTAAGTTACCCATTCCTTGGGCACTAATACACCCCCATACCATCACAGATGCTGGCTTTTGAACTTAGAACAAACCGGATGGTTCTTTTCCTCTTTGTTCCGGAGAACACGACGTCCACAGTTTCCAAAAATAATTTGAAATGTGGACTCCTCAGTCCAAAAAACAAACACTTTTTCACTTTGCATGAGTCCATCTTAGATGAGCTTGGGCCCAGCGAAGCCGGCGGCGTTTCTGGTCGTTGTTGATAAATGGCTTTCGCTTTGCATAGTAGAGTTTTAAATTGCACTTACAGATGTAGCGACGAACTGTAGTTACTGACAGTGATTTTCTGAAGTGTTCCTGAGCCCATGTGGTGATATCCTTTACAAACCGATGTCGGTTTTTAATGCAGTACCGCCTGAGGAATCCAAGGTCACAGGCATTCAATGTTATGTGCAGTGATTTCTACGGATTCTCTGAACCTTTTGATGATACTAGTGGTTTGAGTGTCCGCCCTGAGATCGGTAGGTTGTGAGTTAAAACCCCGGCCGAGTCATACCAAAGACTATAAAAATGGGACTCATTACCCATTTTGGTTGGAATTGGGGGTTAAATCACCAAAGATGATTCTCGGGCGCGGCACCGCTGCTGCCCACTGCTCCCCTCACCCCCCAGGGGGTGAACAAGGGGATGGGTCAAATGCAGAGGACAAATTTCGCCACACCTAGTGTGTGTGTGACAATCATTGGTACTTTAACTTAATATTACGGATTGTAGATGGTGAAATCCCTAAATTCCCGTTGAGAAATGTTGTTCTTATACTGTTCAACAATTTGCTCACGCATTTGTGTCTCTCGCCCCATCCTTGTTTGTGAATGACTGAGCATTTTATGGAAGCTGCTTTTATACCCAATCATGGCACACAACTGTTCCCAATTAGCCTGTTCACCTGTGGAATGTTCCGAATAAGTGTTTGATGAGCATTCCTCAACTTTCTCAGTCGTTTTTGCCACTTGTGCCAGCTTTTTTGAAACATGATGCAAGCATCAAATTCCAAATGAGCTAATATTTGCAAAAAATAAAGTTTTCCAGTTTGAATGAAAATTATCTTGTCTTTGCAGTCTCTTAAATTGAATATAGGTTGAAAAGGATTGGCAAATCATTGTATTCTGTTTTTATTTACCATTTACACAATGTGCCAACCTCACTGATTTTGGGGCTGTAGAACGACGCTAAATCACCTATCAACTATTTAGAGAACAGTAGCTTGTCAGCGTACTAGGGGTGTAATGATTTGTTTTAACGATTTGATTCTGTATTTTTGGTTGCAATTACGATTCAGGACAGTCTCAGGTTGCATTAACAAGAGGAAAACTTTTCTGCTCACATTCTAAACATTCATGCAATTTTCAATAAAACTACAGGAACCAACTTCTTAGGGAATTCAATCGATCGTTTGTCTTAGAAGACTATTAGCCTCTCATCCTCATCAGTTCTAGCTAACAGACTAAGATCGGTCAGATCGAATCTTAGATTTAGATTAGTCAGATAGTCTAGCTGCTGGTGCCAAAACCCCAATTTTTCTTACTGCAACACCAGGAGGGTGTGTCTGGGCAAGGAAGTTTTCGTCCCATCGTAGTGAGGAAAAACAACTGTTGATGAAAACGAGCAATCCTACTGTCAATGCCAATGACAGTCGTTAGGGTCAAATTTCCCCTCGTTAGCATTGAGTTATTGTGTGGCAGAGCAATCGCTGTAGATCAACCACTACCAGCTCAAAATCGTCGGAATCGCCCACGTTAGCATTCTATTCAGTTGTAAAGGAATGGCACAAATGGCACAAAGGAGCATCTGTGGCCAGAATGTTTCTAACTCCTGTTATTTGTTGGAGGCTAAATTGCAGAGTATTTTTGGAATGGTTTTAAGGACAGTGTTGTATGTGGGAGGTAGGTTGTGTCACAGACCACTTCCTCTGTTCAGGGATGGTTGTACAATTTTGATGTAGATGGCTTCCTTCACTCTTCTTTCGTACCATCAGTCTTCCCTGTCCAGAATCTGTACATTTTTGTCTTCAAAGGAGTGCTGTTTCTCCTTGAAGTGCAGGTAGACAGCAGAGTTTTTTGGCCTGAGAAGTTTGCCTGTCTATACTGTGCCATGTGTCTGTTTAGTGGTTGTTTTGTTTTCCCAATATATGAATCAGTGCATCCATCATTACACTGGATAACATACAACAGATTGTTTTTCTGGGTGTGGAGTGTCCCATCTTTAGGACGCACTAGTCTCTGCCTCAGAGTTTTGTTGCACAATGACCTGGATGAATGAGAACATCCATTGACATACAGTAACCAACGTTTTAGCAGTAGAATTACCCGCTAAAGAAAGTTCCTCGACCCAACCATACAGTATCTGTTCAACACCTTGGCGTCACCAATGAAGGACAGCCTTCCAACATGTGGAAGCATGTATGTCCTCATCCCTGTTGATGGTGTTGGCACATAGCTTCCTAATTTCCATAGCCTCTTTGATCCATCTCTTGAATGTATTTGTTTCTGATACAATGACTTCTCCTTGGCTGCCACGTTGTTGTCGCTTCATGTTGTGTTCTGGAGGTCAGTGCGTCGCTGTAACTTGCTCCAGTGTCAGATCCATTGTGTTGGTCGTGTCTTTTGTGGCTTAAAGTTGAGTTGCGGCTTCAAATTATTGTATTGTGTCATTTGTCTTTGTTGTGGCTTTTGCAATCGTGCTGTAGCTGAAAGTTGTTGTGTTGTAGTTTATGATACTGTCTTGTGGCGTTTGAGTTTGTTATAACTTTCTGAACCATCAGAGGATTTTTCTTTTGATGACAACACAGACGGGCAAATAAACTTAACATTTAACGTCCTTATTTTTAAAAGTGATAAAATTCATTTAGTCTGTCGTTCTTATTCAATGTTTTGTTTTTTCCTAGTATTGATAAAATCGATCTATTCTCTTTTAAAATTATCTTGAATCAATATATCGATCAATTGTTAAACTCCTACAGCGTAAAACTTTACTGCTTAATGTGTAACTACAAATTTCAGTGTGTCCAAATTTTCGCCTTTTCCGATTGTTGTGGCATAATATGCGTATTCATGACAGCTTTTTCAAGGTGCGTAAAAAGTTCAGGCTTATTTTTGCTCCAATTTGTGATTTTACTAATTTGTTATTAATGTTTTACATGTTCTTTGTAACCTTAACTCTAAGGAGCACAGGGTTTGACAGCAATTTTAGATTATATCCAGGAATTGAGAAACATTTTTTGAAATTCCTAATTTTGTGGGAGTTTTTCCTAAATATTGTGATGAAAGTTAGTGTTTTTTAGGTGTGGAAGAATGTGAAAGTTAATATAAATCTTAATTTTTCCTCCGTGTAACTATATTAGGGACATTTGTTAAATAATAATTAATTAATAGACAAACAAAGAACAAAAAGACTTGAGAAAAGCATCTTGGCACACAAAAAATTTACAAATCAAGTACAGCTGCAATCTTGAAAGAAAATGTCTAAAAATGTTTAACCTTCACATGAGACAAGATTAAAAAAATTAAGTCTTAAAATATTTTGCTTTTTTGTTTTCTGTCAAACCTCAGATCATGTTTCGAGGAAACGGTTACCAATGAGATCAGATCTACATCAACTATATGATTTGCCTGAGAAGCTGGACAGGACAAAAAAACCTTCACCGAAACATTTTTTTAACATGTAGAGAACCAGTAAAACAGGTATATAGCCAAGAAGCTAGACATTTAACAAGAGCATACCTTTCTATTGACAATTGTTTGGAGTGTCTCAAGCACTCCCTCTGCAAAGCATTGTGTTTGGAAAAAATACCTGAATATTTTCAACAAGCTATTTGCAAACAGATGACCAGAACATTAATGATCCATGTCTATAAACTTCACTTCAGAAAAGATAAGAGGACATATTTAAGTCCCAGTTAAAATACTGAAGGACAGCTGTGACGTTCTAAAAGGCAATTGTTAAACATCAACCATCTCAGGGCCTTTGACAATTATTAACTTTTTGGGAACATTCTCTAAAGGTGGACAGCTCGATACAAATATCAATACCATTATACTATACTAGCATAATGAAATCACTGTATTTTTTGTTCCGTTATTGAAATATATTACGAGTATTTTAATATTATTTACAAACTAAGGGATTATTTCCATGGACACATAAGGGCAAAACTCCAAAGGTTGTGCGATGGATAATATCTGATATAAATGCTATGAATTCGCAGATCATAAAACATTTTAATACTATAGCAATGTGGTGATAATGCAACTTGATGACAGGTTCTAGCTGTGTCCTGCAAATATGACAGTGACAAGAGAATAAACTTGTCCTCAACGCAATGTAGCATACATATACATACATTAATACATATATACATGTACATATATACACATATACATACTGTATATACATACATATACATCTATACACACGTATATACACATATACACATACTGTACATATATACACACATTAATACGCATATATACAAATATATACACACATATATACATATCTATAAACATAAATACATATATACATAGACACACATACATACGCATATATACATATTAGGGCTGCAATTAACAACTAATTTGATAATCGATTAATCTGTCGATTGTTACTTCGATTAATTGATTAATAATCGGATAAAAGAGACAAACTACAGTTCTATCCTTTCCAGTATTTTATTGGGGGAAAAAACAGCATACTGGCACCATACTTATTTTGATTATTGTTTCTCAGCTGTTTGCAGTTTATAAATAAAGGTTTATAAAAATACAAATTAAAAAACTGTATAAATTTAAAAAAAATAGTAATAATAATAAATTGCCTCTGCGCATGCGCATAGCATAGATCCAACGAATCGATGACTAAATTAATCGCCAACTATTTTTACAATCGATTTTAATCGATTAGTTGTTGCAGCCCTAATACATGTATATACACATCTATAGACACACACACACACACACACACACACACACACACACACATACATATATACACACACATACATATATACACACACATATATACACACATACATACATATATATGCAGTATATACACACACATACAGTATATACATACAGTATACACATATATACATATACCTATATATACACATATATACATACTAGGGCTGCAACAACTGATCGATTAAATCGATTAAAATCGATTATAAAAATAGTTGGCGATTAAGTTAGTCATCGATTCGTTGGATCTATGATATGCGCATGCACTGAGGCTATGTTTTTTTTTTTTTTTTTTTTTTATAAACCTTTATTTATAAACTGGAACGTTTATAAACAGCTGAGAAACAATAATCAAAGTAAGTACAAAAACAGTACAAAACAGCGCCACGGGGGCGATGAGGCTACGTTTCATGAGGTGGCAGTAAGCCAGTCAATGATGTGTCATGTGCAGTCTCCTTTTCCTGGAAACATTCGAAAAATGGCAGAGGAAAACAGTACGGATAGTTCAGCGGAGAAACATATTGAGGTTATTGCTTGAATGGAGAAAAGTGTACGACCTAAGTTGTCAAAAGTGTGGGAACACTTTACTTTAAAGACTTCAAAGAAGACTGTTTCCTGCAAAAGGGCACGGAAGTACAACATTGCTTCAGGAGCACCTGAAGAAGAAACATGTTCGAGCCATGGATGAAGGGAAGAACTCACAGTACGTAACTTTTTAAGTCCATAGTTAGGGTACATTGATCTGTTGTGTCCGTCTTTGTGTGTTCTTAATATTTTGTTAACGAGGAGATTTTTTTAAGGAAGCGAAGCAGCAACTGTTGTGTATTAACTTTCAAGAGTGTTAGGAACTTCTTAGAGAGTGCATTTTCTATGTTGTTTTGAGTCGCAACAGGCATTCATGAGTTCAGCTTTTTTGTGAGTAACGTTAACGTTATCCCTTTGTTGCAACGTGGGGCTGATAATGTGTTTTCGACCCATTTGACTCCGTTTTGAGAGAGAAAACGCACGATTACCAATTTCGAAATAAACGTAACGGACAGAAACATCTCAGATTCGTTTCATAATGGATCAATGTAGCCGGGCCGATAAAGCTATATAAATCTATTTAGATTTGAGTGACGCTTTAGTATAACTAAACGTTATGAAGGTGCTGGAATATTTCATGCTATTATTCAGAGGCAGCCTAAAATTAATCCTTTATTTTTCACAACAGAAACATGTACAATATCTGATCCAGTTCTGATCTGATGAGTTACATTTCTGTCTTATTATTGGTGTATGCTGCATTCCCAATGTCCATTTATTTAATTTAGCTTTTTTTTTAATGTGGTGGCGTATTTGCCTTTTACGACAGAAATGATTAATTAAATCAACTAGGTATGTATTGAGTTACATGTAAATAATGCTACTATGTACGTTCATTATATGGTTTCTCTCATTTCAGAAAGAAACAACCCAGCATTAGTGACTTGGTACAAAGGAAGGTCTGCACACGACAGCAAGCGGCTGCATTGACTGATGGTATCCTGAATATGTTGGTAACTGACATGAGGCCACTATCAATGGTGGAGGATGAAGGTTTTAGACAAATGACTTACGTCCTCAACCCTGGTTATACTCTTCCCTCGAGGACCCATTTTACCAAAGTGATGGAGAGGAAGTACAAGCAGACATTCCAAGCAGTGTAGACTGACATAAAAGCCACCCAGAGCAAAATTGCTCTCACTACTGACGTGTGGACAAGTGTAGCCACAGAAGCCTACCTTGGCAATACATGCCATTACATTGGAGACGAATGGAACATGAAGTCAATCTGCCTTACGACCATGCCACTAGAGGAAATACATTCAGCATCCAACATTGCAGAATGGTTGGAATAGGAAGTAGCCAGGTTTGGCCATATCGCCCAGCCCTAACATATACACATGTATACTACTACATACAGTATATACATACATATACACATACACATTAGGGCTGGGCGATATGGACGAAAAAGTATATCTCGGTATATTTTTACTTAAACTCGATATTTGATATATATCTCGATATATTTTCCGGTGAAAGTATACAAATAAAGATGTTCATTTTTGAGCGAGATTCACTGAAATTAAACTGAATGACAACTGTACTATAAACAGTCAGTGGCACTTTTATTAACCCAGTTAGTCAAGATGGGTATTAACAGCACAGAAAAGAAACTGTTTAAGTAGCACAGAATTACATAACATAAATAAAATAGAAAAATATTATTTCTACGTAAAATAACATAGCTGTGCAAATAATACAAAATGTATCAAACTCAGATAAAAAAATTATTTAATTCCCAGTCGACGATGTAATGGACTGTCACACATGTACGGTTCTGGTCAGAGCCAAGTAAGTGACTTGACTTAATTATGCGGCTATGATCTTCCTCACTTCGGCATACATTTTTGGCAGCATTTCTTGTGCAAAATAGGCTTGGCAACTGGAGAACAGTTTTGTTTTGGGCTAACATGATAAACAACTCAAATTAATGTTTTATCCAGACGCACACATTTGTCCAAATGTGGCCGTAGACACATTACGGGTTTTCTGGACGTGGTCTACATCGCTAAAAGAAAAATCTAATCAAGAGAATCCCTCTGCCATCTTCCACTAGTTTTTTTTATTATATAAATAGCCTTCTTGAAAATTCCCTTTTCTCTTCTACGACTCTCTCGTCGTCATTTGGGATGTCTGTTGTGATTTCCCTTCCTGGTTCGATGACCCGCCCTATCCCTAATGTTTTGCCCCAATCTCAACCAATCGTGACTCATCATAGTAAACAACCAACCAATCATGGATGTTCTTATACATGCAAGCGCGTCTTGGAAGGAGGAAGGAGAGGGGTTTAGTAGCCCATGAGAGGGAGCGGGGGAGAATCAAGGAACACAACAAATAAGCGGTGTTTGGTCATTTTAACGTGAATTATATTAATATTACGATATTTCCTTAATTATTTTTTTGTTAAAAAATGCATCGATGTATCTTCCAAACTCGATATATAGCCCAGCCCTAATATACATACATATACACTATACATATATACATACGTATACACAGTGTTTGAGTTATTAACGCACTGTGTCTTTTTACGCATTGAAATCAGAAAGGACGCTCAAGTCCGGAAGTCCACACGTCGCACACGTTTGCTTAATTTAGTTTTTTTTTAACCGATTTTCGCTTTGCGCCGGCGTTATGTTTATTGCATTTTCCAGATTATAAGGTTGAGCTCACTCAATATATAATGCATTTGAAGCGTTGGAAGGAAGGGGTGATCAATTTCATACATCTAAAACGTTAAGACAGATTGGTATTCTGTATGATTCTGGCCTATATAAATGACCATGTTGCAAGTGAATGAAGGGCATTCTTACTCAACAGCCATACATGTCACACTAAGGGTGGCCGTATAAACATCGCCAACAGGGTCATAAATATGTGCCATATTGTGAAACCAAACCAAACAACAATGACAACCACATTTGCACCGCAACACAACATAAACACACAAGAACAAATACCCAGAATTCCCTGCAGTACCAACTCTTTCGGGACACGACAGTATTTCATTTGGTACAGGGTGTAATTACAAGTGTGACCAGGCAGTCAAACATAAGAGATAAGTCTCAAGTAAACAACACCAACATTTTAAATGTTCCATTGAAAATATAGCACCTTACACACAGCGCTCAAAAATCTATAAAAATGTTTTAGTAGTAAATGTTTTAGTGCCATTTCTAATATAAAACCGTGTTAAGTTCTTACTTATATCTGTCAGTAAACTCGCCATTAAAGTGCTAAAACATACCGGTATAGTGAATTTAAATTATTCACCCAAGAAACTTTTGTTATTAGTTATTACATTTCCGATGTGGTTGTTTCCGGATGAGGAGACGCTGCTCCGTTGTTGATTTAAGTAAAGTCTGAATGTCATTAAAACAGTTAGCTCCATCTTTTGACATTTCTCCCACAGTCCTTGCACGCTACACCGCTACAACAAAGATGACAAGGAGAAGACGCTGTAGAAGGTGAGCCACGTAAATAAGACGCATCCTGAAGCGACTGTCAGAAAGCGACTTGAAGATGGTCTGTAAAACATAATCTATGCAACAATTTGACCAAATAACCACCATTACATGTTATGTAAACCACAAGGAAGTGTTTTACATTTAGAAAAAATAAATAATAATATGACCCCTTTAATGCGCCCTATAATCCGGTGCGCCTAATGTATGAAAAAAGATTCAATATAGACCATTCATGGGCAGTGCGCTTTATAATCCGGTGCGCCCTATGGTCCGGAAAATCCGGTATATTTGCCGGGTCAAATCATGAATTATTTATTTTTGGTCGACTTAAAGTAATGCACTTTCCGGTACAGTTTCTTAAATTTTGATTCGCCGAAAGTTTTATCGATCATAATTAGTGCATTTGTTTTCTTTTGTGTTAATTTTTAAATTAATTAATTAACGTTTATGACAACCTTTTTCCAAAACACAATATAGAATGTGAGATATAACAGGATAATGCATACATTTATCATTTGTTTTCAAAACGGTTACAATAAAGTGGGACCCCATAAATTTACTGTGGGACCCCATTTTATGAATTGATGGGGTCCCAGGGACCCCATTTTGAAGATTCCTAGCGCCAACACTGTATACACATTCATATACACGTATATACACATACACACACACTATAGTGCAAATATATAAACTAATATTGCTAGGGATGGGCCATATATATATATATATATATATATATACACATACAGTATACATATATATATATATATATATATATATATATATATATATATATATATATATATATATATATAAATATATACACACACCTCATGACCTATGGTCATGAGCTTAGGGCTATGAACGAAAGGTAAAGATCACGGGTACAAGCGGCCGAAATGAGTTTCCTCCGCCGGGTGGCGGGGCTCTGCCTTAGAGATAGCGTGAGAAGCTCTGCCATCCGGGGGGAGCTCAAAGAAAGGCCCCTGCTCCTCCACATTGAGAGGAGCCAGATGAGGTGGTTCGGGCATCTGGTCAGGATGCCACTTGAACGCCTCCCTAGGGAGGTGTTTACGGCACGTCCGACCGGTAGGAGGCCACAGGGAAGACCCAGGACACGTTGGGAAGACTATGTCTCCCGGCTGGCCTGGGAACGCTCGGGATCCCCTGGGAAGAGCTGGACGAAGTGGCTGGGGAGAGGGAAGTCTGGGTTTCCCTGCTTAGGCTGCTGCCCCTGTGACCCGACCTCGGATACGCGGCAAAAGTTGGATAGATGGATATATATATATATATATATATATATATATATATATATATATATATATATATATATATATATACACACACACACACACACACACACACACAGGTATATATTTAGTATATTCTGTTTAAAGAATAAAAAAGAGGGACACATTTTAACTTGATGAATGAGTTGAATTTAAAACTGGATACTGTATTGTTATAGTCTTACATTTTTGTTGTTTAATATTGTTAAATTGTTCACAGACAACATATTTAGGTCTGTTCTGTATTTTATTCTGATTATAATAAACCAATTAAACGCAACAATCACCACACGATACAATAAAACGTTTTGGTATCGCTCCCTACATATCGGTATTAGATCGATACTGAAATGTACCTCTCGAATTCTCCACTAGAAATATATAAATATCAAAGTTGCAGCATATGTGAATGGTTCAACACATTAATCACACAAAGCCATAAAAAAACTGATAAGAAAACAGAAAGCGTTCCAGGAAATGGATAATGTTAGTGGCGCAGATACTTACGGTTCTGCGTCAATACTCTGAACTGGGACCACATAATTGGCGGGGATGTATCCGTGAGATGTTGCTGAAATCCCAGTTAGCGCTTTTGCCAGCCACCAGTCTTCAGCGGTTGTATCCATCACCTCCAAGATGTCCCCTGCGTTGAAGCTCAAGTCTTGCTCGGTGCGAGCAGAGTAGCTATACAGTGCGACAAAATGATTATTTGCATTGCTCTCCGGCGGTTTGACGTTTTGTGGTACGACAGGGGCCGGGATGGAGTCGTCGTGGGTTATTTCTGTCTTCCGCTCGTTCGGCCGACTATCAATTTGGTCCGTTTTCTTAAAAAAAGCCAGAAATCTCTCCCAACACGTTGAACACGTCGCTTGGATATCCATGGTCTTCCAAATCAAACACCACAAGTCATTGTGAGCGACTGTGATTTGCTGAACAACTTATTTCCACATAAAATGTTGTTTTTTGGAGCGCAGCGTACTTCCCGGGTGAGCATGTAGTTAATGTCGCCAGGGCGTCGAACACCTGCACCTCATGAGGAGGGGCGTGGCTTCCGCTCAAAGACGTGTATAGAGAGTATGTACATACCCGCTATCAAGCGATCTCCTCAATATGATTGGTCAAAAGACACTCACGTGACTACAGGGCGCCATGTTTCATAACAGTTTGAAGCCGGCGCTTCGCAACACTGCACTTCCTCGTTTTACATTTCTTTGAATTGAAGAGTGTTTGCCAAGTAAACATGCCCTGTTGTGCGGTAGAGCAATTGTATACATTTCCCACATCCCAGAAAGGGAGAAACATATGGGAAGTGAAAGCTGGCGGAGAATGCGGCAGAGCCAATAACAACAGTTTCTTGTGTGAGGTAAGCAAGCATACTCATGGGAAACCTGGTATGTCACACTCTCAGTAACTGTGATTTAATACACTAAGGCTATGCCTACACTAAACAAATAATTATTTAGCCTAAACCCCGTTTCAGCCACACTAAACTATCGTTTAAGGTTCCCCTCCTCGGACAATTTTATACTCGGGTAAGTGCGCCATGTATTTCTTGAATCTCTGGCTCTTAACTTTGTATGGACTCATTGATCGTTTACAAACTGAGTTCGGAGAGGAAGTGACGCCAGAAAGACCACAGCCAACACAGGAAGTGACGTTAGAAAGAACGCGCTACAGCCAGCTTCATGATAAAGCGGTTTCGTAACTGAGCTAACCACTGGAAATATGAAGGCGAGTCATCCAGACATGCCCGTGTTTCTCCTTCCGTCTGTACAGACGCTTGTGGAAATCATACATGAATACCTTAAGAGTAAGCGATTGCAGCTATTTCGGATACAACACTTCTCAGACGGCAAGAGAACTTTCGAACTCAGTAAATCGGATTTCCTCGTCGTGAAAAAACATTAAAATGAAGGCATGAGTTGTAAAGACATTTGGAAACAGACGCCATAGTTTTAGAAAGTTTTTTTGTGATTTCCTTGCTTTTCCTTCTCATGTACATAGATCACAATATCATCTGCATACATTTTGTACTTCACATTCAGAGCACGGGCAGCACGGTGGTAGAGGGGTTAGTGCGTCTGCCTCACAATACGAAGGTCCTGAGTAGTCCTGGGTTCAATCCCGAGTTTGCATGTTCTCCCCGTGACTGCGTGGGTTCCCTCCGGGTACTCCGGCTTCTTCCCACTTCCAAAAGACATGCACCTGGGGATAGGTTGATTGGCAACACTAAATTGGCCCTCGTGTGTGAATGTGAGTGGGAATGTTGTCTGTCTATCTGTGTTGGCCCTGTGATGAGGTGGCGACTTATCCAAGGTGTACGCCGCCTTCCGCCCGATTGTAGCTGAGATAGGCTCCAGCACCCCCCGCGACCCCGAAGGGAATAAGCGGTAGAAAATGGATGGATGGGCATTCAGAGCACACAGATGGCAGGTTATTGATGTCCAGACTAAATAAAGTGGTCCCAGAATTTAACCCTGCGGCACACTTACGTCATTAAGAAGATGACAGGACAATTCATTTTTAAACCCGACAGCCTGTGTTCCATCATCTAAATAAGACTTCATCCTAAGAGTAAAATTTTCAAAGCAAACCATTTGTGATTCAACAGAACACATTTATGTTAAAACGGTCTATATTTTTCACAAATACAAAGTTTGTGCAGTACATTTTTTTACCTGCCTGAATAAAATGATTGGTGTTCTCAGTGGTCACTCGCCCTGTGTCGTAAACACATACGTGCACACATACAAAAACTTTTTACTAAGAAATGGCATCCGACTGGCCACATACCGTACAGGTTGGTGGATTGCTGCACAGATGGTTGTCCTTCTGTAAAGTTCTCCTCTCTCCACAAAAGAATGCTGTAGCTCTGGTAGAGTGACCATCAGGTTCTTGGTCACCTCCCTGACTAGACCAAGATGAATGCAGCAATGTACAGAGACATCCTGGATGAAAACCAGCAATTCCCATTCAACTTGATGGAGCTTGAGAGGTGCTGCAAAGAGAAATTTGCAAAAAGGAATGGGCTAAACTGCCCAAAGATAGGTAAGCCAAGCTTGTGGCATTGTATTAAAAAATACTTGAGGCTGTAAATCCTACCATAGGTGCATCAACATATATACACAGCAAAAACTGGAATGTTGAATTAACTCCCACAGAGTTGATTTGAACACTTTTTAAGGGTTTATATTGCTCCACACTTTTCAGAGTTAAATTAACATTTTCAAAATAGTTAATCATTTAACCCTATGTCAGAGTTCCTTCTTTTACTCACCAACCTGGGTTAAATCAGCACTTTGTGAGTTAGCATTAACACTATGTCAGAGATACTTCTTTAACTCACCAGACTGGGTTAAATAAACACTTTGTGAGTTGTCATTAACACTATGTCAGAGTGCTTCTTTAATTCACCAGACTGGGTTAAATTAACACTTTGTGAGTTGTCTTTAACACTATGTCAAAATTCATTTTTTAATTCACCAAACTGGGTTAAATTAACACTAAGCGAGTTAAACTAAGCAAGTTAACACTTTTTCGGGGTTTATATAGCTCCACACTCTACAGAGTTAAAATAACATTTTACAAAATAGTTAAGTTCTTAACACGTTTTTAGAGTTTCTTCTTTAATCCTAAATTTAATGTTATATTACAATAAAATGATACACACAAAAATCGAATATACACACTTAATTTCCAAGAACATTTATTTTGGTTTGTCCCATGCAGGCAGTTAAAAAAAAAAAAAAAAGACTATGATGTACAAATTTTCATCTGCAGAACCGTATGAGTTGTGAATATGAAATGGTTTGTAACATTTCTCTCAGTTGGTAATACCATACTTTAAATGCGTGGTAATCATCATCAAAGTTCTCAGTGAATAGCTTCTGTGTCAATAGAAGAAGGTATATATTGATCTGGCATTGTTTAAAAAGGTAATTAATCTATTTTATCGATACCGAAAAATAAAACATTGGCTATATCTGCAGGCTTTATAAAAAATTGTTTTTAGGACTTTTAAATAAATAAAGACGGTAAAGATATCAGAAGAGAAGCAGGTGAATGAGAAATAAATAAGCCACCACTGCGGTCCATTTTGTGGAAACAGGCTTTTGCAAAGACAGAGATGTTCTTAATAAGTCGCTCACTGTTTGTAGGATTTGTAAAATACAATGGTAACACAATAAATCTCTTGAACTGACTATGGCACCATGGCATTGCACACATGCCGACTGCCCAGGCATAGCAGCAGCACAAAGTAGGAGTTGGTTATACTTGCTCTTTTGTTAATTATTGGAGTTGTGTATTAAAATGAGAGTAGTTCAACAGTTTGATTATTTGTTGACTGGTCATCATACTTGCCAACGCTCCCGATTTTCCCGGGAGACTCCCAAATTTCAGTGCCCCTCCCAAAAATCTCCCTGGGTAACCATTCTCCCGAATTTCTCCCGATTTCCACCCAGACAACAATATTGGGGGCGTGCCTTAAAGTCACTGCCTTTAGCTTTCTCTCTCACCTGAAACCTTCACCCCTTAACAGCCGCATGCTGTCCAGGCGTCCGCTTTACCTCCATATAAATAGCCTGACGGTCAAGTCACATAAAAATGTAGCGTTGGACGGGTTTGACAATGGTCTTTACTCTGACACGTTGTATGATTTTTTAACTGGTTTAATTATAACGGTAACTTCAAGCACACACACACACTCACAATTTAATGCAAAGCATACTTGGTCAACAGCCATACAGGTCACACTGACAGTGGCCGTATAAACAACTTTAACACTGTTACTAATATGCGTCACACTATCAACCCACACCAAACAAGAATGACAAAGACATTTCGGGAGAACATCCGCACCGTAACACAACATAAACACAATAGAACAAATACCCAGAATCCCTTGCAGCACTAACTCTTCCGGGACGCTACAATAACATCTACGGCTTTTGGAGCTTAGTGCACAACTGCACACACAACAAGAAGGAGACAAAGCAGAAGAACGAAGAAGAGACATGGCAACGACGAGTAAGAAGAAGAAATACGCTTGCAAGTTCCAAAATGATTGGAAAAAAGAATTTCAGCTCGAAGGGGAAGGGGTATGCTGCCTGCACCTCAATCCCGCCCCCGCAACCACGCCCCCAACACCCCCCACCCCCCACCCCCATCTCCCGAATTCGGAGGTCTCAACGTTGGCAAGTATGCTGGTCATGTCTAATTGTTGGCGCAAGGATGATGTAATAGGAGTTCTGATGTGATTGTAATGTGAGTTGAATAAACACAGTAAGCACGCTCACTTCAAAAAAGTACAAGATGCTTAATTTTTGTCTTTCAAAAAAATTATTTAAAAAAACCCTACACCTCAAACGCTAGTGGTAGCAGTTCAAACCACTGCTCATTTAACCTGAAAACATTTGGTTGCACTTAATTTAGTATATTATTGTTGTATTTCTATCAGGAAAAACAACAGCCAAAGTAGCAGGTAACCTACGGATAATTCAACCTAAGAACATGTTGGTTGAACTTTGTTTTTGAACCACTGCCTTACAAGAAATAACAGGAAACATCATTGAGTGGTCTACTGTTTCCTCGCTTCCTTGCTCCCTGTAAGTTTATTGTAAATCATAAATCATGCATCTCACATGGACAGAAGGAGTCTGAGTAGGTATTCCAACAGGTTGGTACACTTTGACAGCCATTTAGGACCTGAAACTGGCGAGGACGACACAAAAAGACGCGTGGTCCCCCTACAACCCACCCCTTTTCTTTGGTAGGATTAGGAGACATTTTTAATCTAAATGGGAATAAATGAACAGTCGGCATCCTAATGACAGCAGACTTTGCACGGCAAGTGCTGTTTTATTATGTTTGTTGACTCTCATAAAGTCTGCAGTGAGTAATAGTCAGTGATGAAGAAAAAAAAAAAAAGCAAATGTACTGATGCGTTTTTTAGATTAATGTATGGCGTATGCTTAAAATTATGAAAATACGTAAATATTAAATGTTATCATAAATGTGCCTGTTACTACATTACATATATAAATAAATAAATGATAAATGGGTTATACTTGTATAGCGCTTTTCTACCTTCAAGGTACTCAAAGCGCTTTGACACTATTTCCACATTCACCCATTCACACACACATTCACACACTGATGGCGGGAGCCATCAGGAGCAAGGGGTGAAGTGTCTTGCCCAAGGACACAACGGACGTGACTAGGATGGTAGAAGGTGGGGATTGAACCCCAGTAACCAGCAACCCTCCGATTGCTGGCACGGCCACTCTACCAACTATACTAACATAATGTATAAAAAACCCCAATGGAGGTGTTTGGATGTTTTTTTAAGGGCTTTATAGGCGGAATTGCGCGGCTCCCATGGGTTCCATAGTAAGCAAAATTTTTATTGCATTTATTTAATATTTAGAATGCAAAAAAATAAGCATCCATCGTCATGTCTCTCATAATGACTGTGAACGATAGGCAAAATTCCCCCAAAAAGTGCAGTTCCCCTTTTACGAAAAAGGTAGCATGCCTGTCATGAATGATTTCAACATTCTGAAAATAGAATGGTCTGAATCGAATAAAAAATGTTGAAGGAGAAGGCGGACACAATATAGGGCTGAATAACATTTAGAATATAACATGTTTTTCAGAATTCACAAAACACTTACAACCACTTAAAATATTATTGTATATCCATCAATCCATTGTTTACCACGTTTCCCTTTTGGGGTAGTAGGGGGGCTAGAGTGTATCCCTGCGGCATTTGGTTGGGACAAGTCAATACAAGGTCATATCAGTATGTCAGCTGAGTCTCAATTCGGTTGCCTGCAATTATGTTTAAGATACAGCAGGTGTCAGTATCAAGCAGCACAACATCAATACAATTTGGGCAATGTGCCGTAACAAGGCCTCGTCTACCCATCACTTCTTAGTCAAAGGCTGGGCTGCAGTGTTTATATGTTTACCAAGTAGACGAGTGATGAAACTCGCACTTCCTGTCTTTGGCTCTATGTATGGGAAAACGACAAACCTCTGTACCGACTCAACAAAGCCGATTACGAACAGATGTACCATTACCCTCCTCATGCTGAACCTTAATATTCATGTCATTTGTGAAAGTTCACTGTAGTATTCAAAACTATATTATAAAAGTTGAAAAGACAACATTTCTGGCATTACAATTGCCATCATGCTGATTCTTGCTTAATAGAAAGTTTCCCGTTCCCAGTCTTTCACTTCCCAGGCTTTCCATCTGCATGTGATTTAGACACTGGCTCTCTCGGGAGTGGGGGAGGGCAGTTCTACCAAGTGAGAAGAATCGGAGCAGGGAATAAGGGAGAGAAAGGGAGGAAGTTCACACACGTATGTTTGTCTGACACAGCCTGGACGAGAACTCGGCACAGTGGCAAGTCTGTACGTCTGAGCAGTGGCATAGCAGAGCACAGGGAGCTGCCCAGAGACTGCCTGTCTGCACGGACAGACAAGGATAGGGAGGACTCCACTCAACAAAAATATGGCTAAATCTCTACCTTACATCTGCCTTTTTGGCATTCTCTCTGGGATTGCCTATTCATCTTCTACTGCCAGATTTGGAGAACAGCATCAGACCTTGTTGAAAGTAAGACCTTTGGTGTATTTTTGGCTGGAACAGTGACCTTGTCAAAACACTCTTTTAGGATTGGCATATACTATGTATAAGTATAGCTTATGCAGGATGGATGAATGGTGCAAATTTGAATTATATTGTTTATGACAGTTTAGCTGTCACAAAGTTTACTTTTGTCTTAGCCTGAACTGTTCTTATGGTTTAATTTGAGATCATGAGTGCGAGTATGTCATTATGGTTGCCACTGGTTAGAGCTTTCACCATTGCCATGCCCCTTTTGCCACACCCTGACTAAAGGAAAACAGCAGCTTAACATGCCATTTGCTTTTGTTAATACTCTTTATTACCGATTTTTCAGGCATTGGTTTTCCCATTTCAACAACATGTTAGTGCATTTTTCATATGGACAATTTACATGTTGTATCCACTGAAATCAAAGCAATGGATCCACGCTTTGTACAAAAGCTGGATTACTTTTCTATCACAAGTTCCGTTAAACAACCGTTTTTTAAAGAAAATTACGGTATGTTATTTTATTACAGAATATCACGAATGTTGGCATGTGTAAGCTTTGTTAAAAAAATGTTGCCACCTTTGCCAACCGCGAGAGTTTAGTTTTTTTACCCTTTGTTAGCTTGAAGTTGGTTTTGAAGTTAGTTAAGAGGATTGTGCAAAACCTACACAACTGATTTATATTAAATGTTTCCTCCACCCCCGCTAGATGGCGTAAAGAAAGTCACAATGAACCCCGTAAAATGCAACAAATCATCTAAGGTCTTACTCGCTAGCATTAGCTAACAGCTCGAAAGACAAAACTTTATGTTTTTTTAACGATGGGAACGAAATAAATGAATGTGAAGGACAATGGTGAGAAGTGGATGATATTCATTGAAATAATTAAATAAATCGTCAAAGAACATGACCAAGGTGTGCGAGTGGCTAACTTGGCAAGACCGTAAGAGCATAGCATTGCTACAATAATTTGTATCATACTGAAGCAGAGGAGTCGATAACGCCAGGCAACGGTGTTAAAAATCTTTTCTAAACATGTGTTTTCAACTAGAGATGGCTGAAATAAATGAGTTGTGTATGAAACAAGCTCAGCTTCCTCATTACCATGACATGGTGTCACAATTAAGGACTACCGTGACCAAAGAATGCCAAACTTTGGGCCTCCAGAACCGTTTTATTTTGCCATATTGAGCCAACACTTTTCACACTTTCAGACCTTACAAGACCTCTTGTATCCAGTTTGAAAGCCGCTACCGAGGAATAGAAACACAAAGACAGATGTAGAGATGTATCGATGAGGGCAAAGTTATTGAGTTAATTTTGATTTACTGTTCGATTGATTGACTTACTACTATCGGCCCAGTCCCAGGATCAAACCAACATAACAAGAGTGTTATGGCTCAACAATCTCTTTTTTTATCCAAACAACACAACAACATTACAGCAAGCCTAAATGACAACACACACACACACACACACACACACACACACACGCAAGTCTTGTTGGTGCTCTCGAAAACAAAAAAACAAAAATAAATGTACCTATTTTACCTATATTTGCGGCATTGTTGAACACTCTGGGTGTTCTGGAGTGACAAACAGGCAGTAGCTTCAAGTACTCCCCACAAGCATAAACTAAGCAGTGTGAGGCGATGATTCAGCGGCTTGTGTCCCGGTAGTGCCTTTTTCTTTGCTGTAATAAAGGTCCGCTGTGGCATTTTTTCATCATGATTAAAAGACTTGCTGCAGAATCCTTGGCTGATAAAATCATTTAATTAAAGGGACTGCAAGCCGGAGGCTAACTAGCTAAAATGCTAGCTCAGTGGTTGTTTAGCAACCCGAAGCTTTACAGCAAGACTGGGAGAGTCTGGACACATTTAAAGTGTTTCTGATCACACAAAATGATATCCAAGATAAGCTGACACAGCTCTGATCGGCGCAAGGTACAGCAATTGTTGAAATAAACTCGTCCGAAGTGCAGCTCGCCTCGAAGCTCTTCAAAATAGTCGTGCCATTGTGTTCAGGATGTAAACAGGATGTGACGTAGGGGAGACTTATTTGGCGCAATGTAAACATTTGTAAACCAAAAATGATGCAAATAGATGTGTCCTTATTAGACAGACTGACATGAGCTACTTTTTTGAAACCCTTGATCCCTGCTAGAGATTGTCGGATTAACGTTTTCCAGGTCAAGGACCCCCGAACTGATAGAGAAATGGAGCGGGGATGCCCTACTTGTATATTAGCCTAGACTTCCTTTTTAATTGTGATTCAAATTTGAACTTTACAGCACAGATAAGAACGAAATTTCGTTACATAAGCTCATGGTAGTGCAGGATAAAAAAGCAATAAGGTGCATATATAAATAAATAAATATATATAAATTATATATGTATATATATATAAATAAATAAATAGATTACTGTACAGATAAATATATTGCACTTTTTCACATGCGTCCACGTTTATGGATGTATGTTATATTGTCTTTTTTATTCCAGCGAGTTAATCCAATTTGGGGGGAGTTGAGGGGATAATTTAATTATGATGCGTTCAAGAGTCATACAGCTTGAGGGAAGAAGTTGTTACAGAACCTGGAGGTTCTGCTTCGGAGGCTGCGGAACCTCTTTCTAGAGTCCAGCAGTGAAAACAGTCCTTGGTGGGCGTGGGAGGAGTCTTTGCAGATTTTCTGAGCCCTGGTCAGGCAGCGGCTTTTTGCGATCTCCTGGATAGGAGGAAGAGGAGTCCTGACGATCTTTTCCGCCGTCCTCACCACTCTCTGGAGAGACTTCCAGTCTGAGGCATTGCAGGCTCCAGTCCAGACAGAGATGCTGTTGGTCAGCAGGCTCTCTATAGTGCCTCTGTAGAATGTGGTGAGAATGGGGGGAGGGAGCTGTGCTCTTTTCATTCGACGCAAAAAGTGCATGCACTGCTGAGCTCTTTTTACAAGAGCTCTGGTGTGTAGGGACCAGGTTATATTGTCAGTTATCTGCTTACTATCTCCACCTCTGTGCCGTTGATGTAGAGAAGAGCGTGGCTGGACTGGTGCTTCCTGAAGTCAACGATGATCTCCTTGGTCTTGTTGACATTCAGGACCAGGTTGTTGGTTCTGCACCAGTCAACCAGATATTTCACCTCCTCCCTGTAGTCCCTGTCATTGTTGTCAGGGATGAGGCCCACTACTGTCGTGTCGTCCGCATACTTCACAATATCTTGTATGAACCTCTTTTGCTTGTGTTTTTTGTCGTGTTACAAAACAATAACTTTTTCCAACCCGAGCAGTTAAACAAGAACTACATAGTAGCTGAGAAATGGCCAATCACAAGGCCATGACAAAGTTTGGGCCTCCAGAACCGTTTAATTTTGCTATATTGAGCCAACACTTTTCACACTTTCAGACCTTACAAGACCTCTTGTATCCAGTTTGAAATCCGCAACCGAGGAATAGAAACACAAAGACAGATGTAGCAATGTATCGATGACGGCAAAGTTATTGAGTTCATTTTCATTTACCGTTCGATTGATTGACTTATCGTCCTACCATGTCCTTGTTGGAGAGACGAGTGAATAAGATAGGTGGCCTGCTTGAAGAGCCTCTGTGTGTCACTGAAGGTGTGCACTGCTGACTGGAAAACATCCTCCGCCTCCATTTATCTGTTTACTATAATCTGTTGGATTTTATTTTTGGAAAAACTGTGCGGGTAATACAACAAAATATTTTTTAAAAGACTCAAACACTAACCTATTTATTATTAACTGTCTGGAATGGACTAGGCCAGGGGTCTCAAACTTGTTTTCATTGAGGGCCACGTTGCAGTTTTGGCTGCCCTCAGACGGCCGACCACTTGTAACATTAATAAAAGTGTATAAGGATTGGCCGCATGATATTGTCACACGATTACCTATGCATTTGATTAGCATATGCCCATTGGCAGAAAGATAACCGCGCTGCTGGACTGCTTGTATCGGAGCGCTTATATCAGAGATTTAGGATTTTACAAGCAATCCCATACTTGTTTTCAATATCAATATCAGGTCAGGGCACCCCTAATTACTGACATGCTTGCTTTGCAGTGAGCATATTTGTATTAATGTATATTCAGTGGGGATTTAACAGTGCGTAGCCCTCATTTCAGTACAGAGGCGTACGGAAGTCCCATGGAGCTATGATTCTTCACACAACGCTGCGCAGAATTAATGAGCAGCCAACAGGCAACCGCTTTAACCCTTTATGGGGCAAGTGACCATATTTGACCACTTGAGCACAAGTTGTAAAATGGCCTTCGCACCCTTCACAATGTAATTCTCACCCAGCCAAGCAACATGCGTTACAAAGTGTTACATTGCAGCATTTGACCCATCAGCAGAGTTCTGAAGCACAACAATCTTCCCTTATCTTTGTCAGCAAAAAAAAAAAAGCAGCGAGATTTACTTCTAGGTGGTGGTATTCAAAGTAATAATGGTCAGTTGACAACAGTTACATATTTTACAGTTGAGGATGATGTTGTTTGCGTTGGATAACTAACCCTAAAATTAGGGAAATTGCGCATCGAAAACTCAAAATGAATGAACAAAGTTATTTTCTCTACAAATTAAACAATACATTATTTGTTTTATGACATTATAAACATGTTCCCCGTCCCACCTGTCCCTGACCCTCCAAAGTTACATCCCTGACTGGCTCATTCACCGTGGTAACGTTGAATGAATCGCCTTTAGCGGCAGCTTGTTCACACATGACGCCAAAAAACACTTCCTGTCCCTTAGTTGTTATTGCGTGTGTGACAATTTGGTGCACCCTTACTACAAAACCCAAAACCAGTGAAGTTGGCACGTTGTGTAATTCGTAAATAAAAACAGAATACAATGATTTGCAAATCCTTTTCAACCTATATTTCATTGAATAGACTGCAAAGACAAGATATTTAATGTTCGAACTGAGAAACTTTTTTTTTTTTTGCAAATAATCATTAACTTAGAATTTAATGGCAGCAACACATTGCTAAAAAGTTGGCACACGGGCATTTTTACCACTGTGTTACATGGCCTTTCCTTTTAACAACACTCAGAACTGAGGAGACCAATTTTTTAAGCTTTTCAGGTGGAATTCTCTTCTATTCTTGATTGATATACAGCTTAATTTGTTCAACAGTTGTTCTCCGTTGTCGTATTTTAGGCTTCATATTGCGCCACACATTTTCAATGGGAGACGGGTCTAGACTACAGGCAGACCAGTCTAGTACCCACACTCTTTTACTATGAAGCCACGCTGTTGTAACACGTGGCTTGGCATTGTCTTGCTGAAATAATCAGGGGCGTCCATGATAACGATGCTTGAATGGCAACATATGTTGCTACAAAACCTGTATGTACCTTTCAGGATTAATGGTGCCTTCACAGATATGAAAGTTACCCATGCCTTGGGCACTAATACACCCCCATACCATCACAGATACTGGCTTTTGAACAATGCGCCTATAACAGTACGGATGGTTCTTTTCCTCTTTGTTCCAGAGGACACGACATCCACAGTTTCAAAAAACAATTTGAAATGTGGACTCGTCAGACCACAAAACACTTTTCCACTTTGCATCAGTCCATCTTAGATGATCTCGGCCCAGCGAAGCCGGCGGCGTTTCTGGGTGTTGTTGATAAATGACTTTCGCTTTGCATAGTAGAGTTTTAACTTGCACTTACAGATGTAACGACTAACTGTAGTTACTGACAGTGGTTTTCTGAAGTGTTCCTGAACCCATGTGGTGATATCCTTTACACACTGCTGTCGCTTTTTGATGCAGTACCGCCTGAGGGGTCGAAAGTCATGGCCTTGCCGCTTTCGTGCAGTGATTTCTGCAGTTTGTCTGAACCTTTTTATGATATTACGGAACGTAGATGGTGAAATCCCTAAATTCCTTGCAATAGCTCGTTGAGAAATGTTGTTCTCAAACTGTTCGACATTTTGCTTACGCATTTGTTCACAAAGTGGTGACCCTCGCCCCATCCTTGTTTTGTTAATGACTGAGCATTTCATGGAAGCTGTTTTATACCTAATCATGGCACCCACCTGTTCCCAATTAGCCTGTTCACCTGTGGTATGTTCCAAATAAGTGTTTGATGAGCATTCCTCAACTTTCTCTCAGTCTTTTTTGCAACTTGTGCCAGCTTTTTTGAAACATGTTACAGGCAATTACAAGTGAGATAATATTTGCAAAAAATAACAAAGTTTACCAGTTCGAACGTTAAGTATCTTGTCTTTGCAGTCTATTCAATTGAATATAGATTAAAAAGTATTTGCAAATCATTGTATTCTGTTTTTATTTACGATTTACACAACGTGCCAACTTCACTGGTTTTGGGTTTTGTTGTATGTCTCCAAACATGGAAATAGAAAACATGTCTTCCTCACAGTGTCCCAAGAGGATTTATTCACTGTTTAGTTGTCTCCAACATCTCGGAGCAGAATGGCTCACTCCCACGAGTTTGCTGTGTGCGGTTATTGAGTTAACATGACCTTCTCATGACCTCAAATATTTCCCTTCTTCAGGACCTTCAGAGGAAGTTGCATGACTAAGTCCAGAGTCTAACCCCCATTCAACAGATGACAAGGACCAGACATTGCCCTATTATTAATTGGGTACATTTTTATATAATAATCAAGATGCGTAATTTTCATTGATGAAATGCTTTAACTCTGGATATACAGTACACACAATGTTAACTGGCACAAATTAACCAAACTGTAGTCTTTAGGTTATCTTTCTATCAACTCTCTGAAGAGCAAGCTGTCTTTTGTAGCGGCGTCACATTTCAACAGACACTGTGGTGAGAAGGCATGGCTCCCAGAGGCCTGTGAGGGTGTTGACTTGGAAGAGCAGTCGTTTGTGGAAACAAGTCATGCTTTTGTGTTTGATACTTTTCCAGCTCAGTATCACACGCGCACGCACGCACACACACACACACACACACACACACACACACACACACACACACACACACACACACACACAGCTTCAGGAAATACCAAAGTATTAGATACAGACTGCAAAAAGAGTTTGAACAATCGGAAGACTATATGACTGGCTGAACGTCATCTTTGTTGTCCACCATAGTGAGCATGGTGGGAGGAACATAGAACTAGTTAAATGACGTAGGGCAGGGGTGCCCACACTTTTTCTGCAGGCGAGCTACTTTTCAATTGACCAAGTCGAGGGGATCTACCTCATTCATATATTTCATACTGTATATCCATCCATTTTCTACCGCTTGTCCCTTTTGGTGTCGCGGGGGGTGCTTGAGCCTATCTCAGCTGCATTGGGGCGGAAGGCGGTGTACACCCTGGACAAGTCGCCACCTCATCGCAGAGAGACAGACAACATTCACACTCACATTCACATATATAATTTATATTTATTTATTTATGAAAGATACTTCCTGTCGGTCATTTTTTCTTAATAATGAGGTGGCAGCAGCCAGCGGCATCTCACAAGACCCTCGGGTGCCATGAATGTCAATCAAGTGACGAAAGTGACGTCTTGGTGAAGATTGATGATCGCTAATTTTTAGGTGTATTTTTTTTTATGCCTGGCTGGCGATTGACTGACACACCCTCCGCGATCCACCGGTAGCTCGCGATTGACGTAATGGGCACCCCTGACATAGGCCTGATTTACTAAGATTCAAATAAAACATACTAAACAGCATGTGCAAAAAATAGAATAGCGTGTATTACCAGTGGGTGTGTTGTGTGTGATCTACTAAGATTGCGTGTGCTTTATTTAAATGAGGATTTTGCGTGCATACGGTGCTTTTACCATAGAGACACTTGATCATGTTTCACACATTCGTGTTATCATGCTCCGAGTCCTACCTGTGTGCGATGTGTTGAGCCGGCAGCACACATCTATAATCTAGAACACCTTTTCTGAATCACAATCTAGACAACAGAAACATATGCACGTTGACACTTATTGACATTATTAGTGCGTCTGGAATGACTCAAACACAAGAAAATGCACAATGAAAGACGCCTTTTCATGTAGGAGATATAGTAATATATTTCCTAAACTAACTACATAAAAAAATATATACATAAAAACGTATCAATTGAATTCATCTTACAGTTTTTCCCAATTGCTAACACACAAAAATGACATCCGTAGCACAATTATTTTAACTGACACACAGAGAGCCAAACCACTTCTCAAGTCTCCAAAAGTCCAACACATTTTCTACTTTACACACATTTTGCAATTCAAATCGGCACTTTTTAAATGAACTGAACACAGTTCTTTGCTTAAGACACAACAATATCAATCAATCAATCAATCATTTGTCATTTACTTATATAGCCCTAAATCACAAGTGTCTCAAAGGGCTGCACAAGCCACAACGACATCCTCGGCTCAGATCCCACATCAGGGCAAGAAAAAATTCAACCCAATGGGATGACATTGAGAAACCTTGGAGGGGAATTTGACAATTTTGTATGCAGTTTTGGTTGCAGTGCTTCATTTTGTAGGCTATAGGAGGTATTTTGTGAATGGTGTTAAGTATTTTTGATAAAACCACACTAGTTTGCAAAATTGTGTTTTATCAAATTGTAATCAGCCCCATAAGTCATCCAGCAGCATTACAATTATAAAAATAAATATCTAAATAGACAATATGTCTAATATTTTTTATTTCTGAACATCCAAAATGTTGATGCACATACGTAGGACAGAGAGTACTCACCTTAAGTATGTGACTATTCAATAGATGATAACAAACACCACTGCCTTCTGGATCCCTTCTTCATTCTTGACCTCATCTTATTTGTTGCTATAAAATTTCCAATGAGACTTTTCCATTACCAACAGTTACCCAATAAATGATGAGTTGGATACTTGGGATTTAGATCATGTTGGAAGATATCCATCCTTTACCTCTTGGCCATCTGCTGCATTACTTATGCTTCAACCCCCTTCCCATGCATTCTCCACTGTGTATAAGCTCGCAGCTGTTCCACACGTCAAACTGTTGTCAAAGAGCCAAGGTCTGAGCTACCCCAAACATTTTAGTTGGCTTAAATGGTCAACGGCAGACAATCTTTCTCAAATATTTTCACTTGTTTATTACTTTTTGACAGCTTTTTGGAGAGAAAAAACATTCCATTGGTTACATGTTTAGATGAGTTAATGTAAAAAAAACTGAAGCAACTTTTGGATTTTGAACTGGACATATAAACTGCATGAAAGTCTTTCTTAGATCAAAATACATGCATGGTCGTTTCAATTTATAGATCAATATGTAACAATTCCAGATAGGGCAAACCTTTACAGTAAAGGGCAAGTAAGCATCAAAGACTTGCATCTATGTGAACACCACACACCTCACTATCGACTTGAAGAGATCCTATTATGCAAAAACAACTTTTCTTACATGTTGGTACCTGTTTTTGCGTATTTAGGATCCCCATAAGTGTCAAAATTTTAAGATAAGCCATGGAAGCATGGCGGAGATATTTATAAAAGAATCTTGCCTTCTTTCAAACTTTCTCTAATCGACCGATTTGGAAATTGAGACTTTAGTGAAACATTTTGTCTTATGGTAGATTTACCAGCTAAAATCAAAGATGTAAAAAAGAATAAATGATCATATATATATATTTTAGCTTAATTGCAATCACATTTAGTTAATCACATTATATTTTCATATACATTGATGAGCAGTTGTTTGATGACGCTGCTTTATCACCCACCATTATCTTTAAAATGGTTCTATACCTTTTCCGCTATTGTTTGCTAACTTAACCAAGTTTATGGTCACTTTTCTGTGTTGCAGCTGCCTCTCTCCAAGTAATTTATTTGGTGTGTGTGAGTGAAAGGAAGAAAAGCTTTAATTCACCTGGGGAGAAGTTGTTAATCCCTGGGCCCTAAATATAAGATTATTTATCTTTTTCAGTCTTCAAGAGAAACAATACGTACAGTATGTTTGAGTCAATATGGTACTAATTGCTTTCATGTTTTGAAAAATATCAACATGGCCGCTGCATTGTGCATATTTCTGTATATGAAAAGACAAGAAAAAAAATAGTGTTTTAATGCAGAATGCATTAAGCATAAATAAACGTATAGGCTTAAATTACAGTGCAGTATACAAACTACATAGTATTACAAAATGTGAAATTAAAATAGAAAAGCATGCAATAAGTCTGAATAGAGGTTCTTTCTTTGTCAACAGAATGCAAGCAACAGCTATGACACAATTATTTGGTCAGTGCTCGTTTGACAGATGAATGTATGTCGTTGGTCTCTCAACAGGTTTGTGCGAAAGGATTTTTCCTCAGCGAGCAAAACAAATGCTTGCCATGTAACTGCAAAGGCCATGCAACTCACTGTGAGGACATCACTGGCATCTGTAAGGTAAGTTTATCTTACAAAAAAGCGGGTTGCACAGTGACAGTAAGGTGCACTTGTGTTTTCTTGGGGATATTGTTGATTTCATTGTTTATTTTTGCTAAATTTGACCGTTAAACTTCAGAGTCAAATTAGTTTTATGCAAAACACATTTGTGGTTATCTGATCTGGATATTTCATTTCTAGTCTACATTAAAGTGTTTCATTTAGAGCAGATCTGGGTAAATTAAGGCCCGAAGGCCGTATGCGGCTAGTTAAGCTTTTCAATCTGGCCCACCGGACATTCCCAAATCATTTGTTTAGATCTTTAAGATGGAAACTGTAGCTGCCATTATGATGTGCAGTGATGTTTTCAATTGACCGTAAGTCTTGAACTATACAAAGTATTTCAGTGGTTGGAATCTGCGCTTTTTTATGGTAATCTAGGTCACAGCAGCTCAGACGAGGCACCAAGCAGTGTGCTCGTGGTTTGTTTCCAGAGCGGCCAGCCTGAAATGCTAGTGTCAGGGACAGACGCGGAAGAAGATTTTTACAACAAAGTTCTAAAGCTTAGTGATATATCAGATTGTAGGTGTTTTTTTTTTCTTTTGCGTTCATATTTCGCTGTCTTTGTTGCATTTTTGTTGTGTTTCGCTTGATTGTTAAATACGTCGATTGAGAGGGGTTGTGACGTTCATATGTTGTCAATATTCAGTGTTTTGTCGTTCATAGTTAATATTGTAAATCCCACATTCTTTATTTTCATGTACATTCTGGGTGTCTTTCAGTAAAAAAAATTAAAATTCCATTCTGTTTTTTAAGGCGGTCTGTCATAACGTTTTTAGCATTCAGTCAGACATTATTGTGAGGTTTTGTATTAGTGTTCCTAAAAATAGATATACGGGCCCCCAGACACATTTTTCCGCTAAATTTGGCCTCCGAGTCAAAATAATTGCCCAGGCCTGTTTAAAGCCTGAGAATCATAGCTTGGCCTCGTGGGTTCTCTCCGAGTACTCCGGCTTTCTCCCACCTCCAAAGACATGCACCTGGGGATAGGTTGATTGGCAACATTAAATTGATCCTAGTGTGTGAATGTGAATGTTGTCTATCTGTGTTGGCCCTGCGATGAGGTGGCGACTTGTCAAGGGTGTACCCCGCCTTCTGCCTGACTGCAGCTGGGATAGGCTCCAGCACCCCCCGCGACCTCGAGAGGGAGAAGCGGTAGAAAAAGGATGGATCTCTGTCTGAAGAACACAGATCACACAGTTTCAAAGGAAACCTACATGGTCATCAAGACACATTTTGATTTTAGCTGTGAATAATGCTAATTTAATGACCTTTCTCTCGTTCAGAATTGCAAAGATCACAGCACTGGTGATTTCTGTGAAATGTGTGAAGACGGCTACATGCTGGCACAGAGTCCTGCTGGACGCCATAGCTGCCAACCCTGCGCCTGCCCTCTCTCTGTGCCCTCAAACAAGTATGCCTGTCTGTTCTTCTTCTTCAACCGGAAAGTTACGTCTTTGCAAGCAAAATGTCAAATCTCTCTTTTGTTTCGCCAGTTTCGCAGTGCATTGTAACAGACGTGGTGACGTTCAACGGTGCAAATGCAAAGAGGGCTATGCTGGACACATCTGTGAGAGGTGAATTGTTAGAGTTCTAATTGTTAGAAATCCCACTGTTTATATTATACATGCTTCAGTGATGAGAGTATTTGGCAAGCACCGTTTCGTCCTACTAATTTCAGCGATCCTTGAACTAATTGTAGTTTGTTTACATTACGGCTTGGCGATATGGCCTTTTTTTAATATCTCGATATTTTTAGGCCATATCACGATACACGATATATATCACGATATTTTGCCTTAGCCTTGAATGAACACTTGATACATACAATCACAGCAGTATGATGATTCTATGTGTCTACATTAAAACATTCTTGTTCATACTGCATTATCATTATCATTTTAAACTTTCAGCAGAGAGGGAAATCACAACTAAGTCAATTTAGCAAAACTGTATTTATTAAACAGTTACCGGTATTAAGCAGGACATTCATGTCATTTCCAAAACAGAAAGTGCAAGATTGTCAGAGACATTTTAAAACAAGCTATAAGTGCACTTTTGTGAATGATGTCACTAAGATGACATTTCAAAACAACACTAAATTAAAGTGCACTTTTTGTACAGAACGCCACTACAATAGTTTAAAACAAATAAAGCACACTTTTGTGCATGATGACACACAAGATATTTCAATAAGTGTTACATAAAAATGAGCTGCATATCAAATAGTATATGTCCTACGGTGTTGATGTGGAAATAGTTGCTTCGGCATTTAGTTGGTGTGGCACCGAACGGAGATGTTGACATGTAAAGACATATTCCCGCTTGAAGCCAAACCACCGTCAGACGATGGACCCGTGCTGTTTTTCTTGGGAATTAATTATTCCTCCATTTGTTACCAGATTCACACCTTATTTCTCTCGTATTACCACTCAAACCACACCGTTAGCTGTTAGCATCACAGCTAGCATTACCATGTCGCTACCTGTCTGCTCCGCGGGAGCATGTGGCGTTGCTCACGTGACAGTATGTGACGTATGTAAGAAGGTGCGCTTGTTTTAAGTCTCTGTGAGAAGGAGAGACAGGAAAGAATGAGAAACGCATGCAGTTTAATGCCCCGCACCTAAAAGCAACTGCATAAGAACATATACTCGAATATCACGATATAGTCATTTTCTATATCACACAGAGACAAACCCGCGATATATCGAGTATATCAATATATCGCCCAGCCCTAGTTTACATGGACAACTTTTTCCGATGCTGCCACAGAAAGATGTGTTTTATGCCACTCCTTTGTCTCATTTTGTACACCAAAACTTTTATGCTGTGCGTGACTGCACAAAGATGAGCTTTGTTGATGTTATTGATTTGCTGGGGTGTTTTCAGGCATATTTAGTCAATCCATGACTGCAAGCTAATTGATGCTAACATGCTACTTAGGCTAGCTGTATGTACATATTGCATCATTATGCCTCATTTGTAGATATATTTGAGCTCATTTAATGTCCTTTACTTATGTCCTCTGTGTATTTAATTTGTATTTGCATGTCTCATGACACATTATCTCTATGTAATATTGGCTGCATTTCAGATAGTTGTTTGTGTGTCATGTTGTTCCAGACCACAGCAAACGTTACCCAGCTTGCAAAGATTGTAATTAATCCATTAGAAGAAGACAGCCTGCCGTTTCCTTTAACTTGGACACACACATCTATACCTTTGGTCATTCTGAGCCAGTAATTTCCAGGAGTTAACTCATCCTGTGAGAATCCTCTATTTTACTAATGATTTCCAATGTTGCAAAAATGTGTAGAATAAAAATGTAAATACTACATTTCTGTCAACAAAGATTTGCGTCAGCCTTTGGTAGTTGGCTAATATAGCTAATATTGACACTTACATCATGTGTTGCCTTCATTATAACACTTATGTAAGGTTTTTAATTTTTTTGCGGCTCCAGACAGATTTTGATTTTTTATTTTTGGTCCAATGTGGCTCTTTCAACATTTTGGGCCTAGATGAATTAATAAACATCCTCACAAATATGAATATGAAGCATCACATGCATTGGCGAAAAGAGTCGATTTTGTGTCCTTGGTTCGATATTTTAAATTGTTGAAATCAAATGTTGGCAAAGCCTGAATGACCACCTCTGTGTGTCGCCAAGTTGGCATTTTGCATATCAAGTTCACTCTTGATATATCTCATCTTCGCTGCGAAAAAGGGGAAAACGCCAGGTTTTTGTGCGTAAGCAATGTTGTTACAGAAACCCGTTAGTTTGAATGTCCGAGTCAGTGAAATAACACTTCAATATAAAGCAGTCAACATATTTTCTTTTTAACTGTTTCCCACAAACAAGAAAAAAAAATCTCAATGTTTTTGAGGCAGTGGTCGACTTGGATAATACCGTATGAGAAAAAAAAAATAGAATGAACCATGATTGGTGTTTCCATGAAATGACACAGGCAGTATTTTGTTGCATTCCATTTTTAAACAAGTGTCAAACTAAGAGTATGTCCACACAATGTTTTAAAAAAATAAAAATAAAACACACAAACCTACGGTCGTGGTCAAAAGTTTACATACACATGTAAAGAACATAATCTCATGTCTGTCTTAAGTTTCCAATCATTTCTACAACTCTTATTTTTTTTGTGATAGCGTGATTGGAGCACATACTTGTTTGTCACAAAAAACATTCATGAAGTTTGGTTCTTTTATGTATTTATTATGGGTCGACTGAATTTGTGTTTCATCTGAGCACAGAACTTTCCTAAAGAAGGTCTTATCTCCGTCCATGTGATGTCAGATGAAACAAAAATTTAGCTGTTTGGCCACAATACCCAGCAATATGTTTGGAGGAGAAAAGGTGAGGCCTTTAATCCCAGGAATACCATGCCTACCGTCAAGCATGGTGGTGGTAGTATTATGCTCTGGGCCTGTTTTGCTGCCAATGGAACTGGTGCTTTACAGAGAGTAAATGGGACAATGAAAAAGGAGGATTACCTCTCAATTCTTCAGGGCAACCTAAAATCATCAGCCCGGAGGTTGGGTCTTAGGCGCAGTTGGGTGTTCCAAATGATCCCAAACACACATCAAAAGTGGTAAAGGAATGGCTAAATCAGGCTAGAATTAAGGTTTTAGAATGGCCTTCCCAAAGTCTGGACTTAAATGTGTGGACAATGCTGAAGAAACAAGTCCATGTCAGAAAACCAACACTGGTGAACTGCACCAATTTTGTCAAGAGGAGTGGTCAAAAATTCAAACCAGAATCTTGCCAGAAGCTTGTGGATGGCTACCAAAAGCGCCTTATTGCAGTGAAACTTGCCAAGGGACATGTAACCAAATATTAACATTGCTGTATGTATCCTTTTTGACCCAGCAGATTTGGTCACATTTTCAGTAGACACATAATAAATTCATAAAAGAACCAAACTTCATGAATATTTTTTGTGACCAACAAGTATGTGCTCCAACCACTCTATCACAAAAAAATAAGAATTGTAGAAATGATTGGAAACTCAAGACAGCCATGACATTATGTTCTTTACAAGTGTATGTAAACTTTTGACCACGACTGTGGGTGTTTGTCCTTAAAAAACTGATCCGCATTACCATATTGATAAGCAGTGTTGTTATAAAGCATAACCAAGTCAGCTGTGGTTAATTTTTTCATGCAAACATGTGCATGATAGCCAGTGAATGTGGATAGACATGGTACCTAATTGTTAAGGTTTTGAAAATAACACATAATCCAAAATACATTGTTATTCATTCAGGTGTGCACCAGGGTACTATGGCATGCCGATGACAATTGGTGGTTCCTGCAAGCGATGTGACTGTAATGACAATTCTGACCCAAACCTGATCTTCAACTGGTGCCACAATGTGACCGGCCACTGCCAGCACTGCTGGGGCAACACTGCTGGGCCCAACTGTGAGAGGTGTGCTCAAGGCTTCTACGGTGATGCCATCGGCGCCAAGAATTGCAGAGGTGGGGGGACACATGAATGAGAAACACAATGATCTGTGAGTTACCGTGTTCCAGCAATAGGCCTGAACTTGAATTGAAAGCGACCGGGCATTATCTTAGCCCAAGTCGACCAGAGGTTGTATGTTTACATTGAAGCTGGCCTATGAATAGGTTTGCACATTTAAAGGAAATATCCTTTGTGACATGAATAGGT